>NW_024429235.1:741366-923889 GCF_017639785.1 Mesocricetus auratus | reverse complement strand
CTAAAAAGCTTTTGTAAGGCAAAGGACACAATCAAAAAGACAAAAAGGCAGGCCACAGAATGGGAAAAGATATTCACTAACCCTACATCTGACAGAGGGCTAATCTCCAAAATTTACAAAGAACTCAAGAAACAAGTCTCCAAAACACCAAAGGATCCACTTGAAAGGTGGGGTACAGAGCTAAATAGAGAATTCTCAGTAGAGGAGGCTAAAATGGCCAAGAGACACTTAAGAAAGTGCTCAACATCCTTAGCCATCAGGGAAATGCAAATCAAAACAACTCTGAGATACCATCTTACTCCTGTCAGAATGGCTAGAATCAAAAACACCGAAGACAATTTATGCTGGAGAGGATGTGGAGAGAGAGGATCACTCCTCCATTGCTGGTGGGAATGCCGACTCATACAGCCTCTTTGGAAATCAGTATGGAGATTCCTCAGGAAAATGGGAATTAATCTACCACTAGACCCAGCAATTCCACTCTTAGGCATTTATCCAAATGAGGCAGGTTCATACAACAAGGGCATCTGCTCCACTATGTTCATAGCAGCATTGTTTGTAATAGCCAGAACCTGGAAGCAACCTAGATGCCCCTCAACTGAAGAGTGGATAGAGAAAATGTGGTACATTTACACAATGGAGTATTACTCAGCAGAAAAAAACAATGGAATCTTGAAATTCGCAGGGAAATGGATAGCACTGGAAGAAACCATCCTGAGTGAGGTAACCCAGTCGCAAAAAGACAAACATGGTATGTACTCACTCATATATGGATTTTAAATATGGATCAGGATAGTGCCAGTCTGCACTTCCACAGATAGAGAGTCTGGGAAACAGGAAAGAACCTAAAAGATATGCATATATGCATAGTACCCAAGAGAAGAGGATGGAGACAAGATCCTCTGAATGGATGGGGAACAGGGCGAGGGGGGGTAGTGGGACCTGGGAAGAGTAGAGGGGGTAAAGAGGAAGGGAGTTGGTCATGGGGGAACAGGAAGTTGAGGGGGTGGGGGTAAAATAGGGGGAAGAGGGAATCATAGGATCGAAGACAGATCAGGCACCAGAGTGACCTCGAGTGATCTAAAGGTATAACATCAATTGGCAAGCTAAGCAATAGTGGAAGGACCACCTCGAATGCCCATTCCTGATAATGAACTTGATGTCTATAACTATCCGGGAGCCTTCATCCTGGGACTGATGGAAGCAGAGGCAAACACACAACTAAGCACTGAACTGAACCCAAGGAACCCAGTGACAGAGAGAGAGGAGTGATGAGCAAATTGGCAAGGAATGGGCTGGCAAAACCAGCAGAGACGGCTGATCTGAACAGGGGAGTGCTCTTGGACCCCAGACCGACAGTGGGGAGGCCAGAATGGGACTGATCTGGACCCCCCAAATGTGAGTGTCAGTGAGAAGGCCTGGGCAACCTATGGGGCTCTGAGCTGTGGATCAGTGTCTATCCCTGGTATACAATCTGTCTTCATGTGCCTATGGCACAAAGAGAGATGCTCTCTCAGCCTGGACTCTTAGGGGAGTGCCTTGACCCTACCAAGAGTGAAATGATAGACTCTAGACATCCCCTATGTGGAGGGATTTGGCAATAGGGTGGGAGGGAGGGTGGAAGGGGAGTGCGGGAGGAGGGGAGGGAGAGGGAACTGGGATTGACATGTGAAACAAGCTATTTAAAATCAAAATAAAAAATGATTAAAAAAAAAAAAAAAAAAAAAAAAAGTGAAGAAAACAGTTCCAGACACAAAAACAGTATTGATAAGGGAATTCTAAATTGAGAAGAGAAGCAAAATGAAAAATTTAGGAAGTAGACTAATAACTACACTGACAAATTTCACCAAAAGAATACAAAAGGTCCAAGAGTGAATCTAAGCCATTGGAGACAGTACAGGAATACAAAGGATACCCTACACAAAGAAAATACTAAATAAAAAAAACAGGCACAAAGCATGCAAGAAATCTGGGACACTATGAAAATATTTAAACTGGAGTAATAGGAAGAGAGCAAAATGGAGAAACCCATGTCAAGGATACAGAAACTATTTTCAACAAAACCATAAACATAATAGAAAATTTCCAAAATATAAAGAAGGTGGTTCACATCAAAGTACTAGAAGCATATCAGAACACCAAACAGACATAAAGAGAAATGAAGTTGCCCTTAACATCCAATACTCAAAACAATGAAAATGCAGAAAAAGAAAGAAAATAAAGCTGCAAGGAAAAAAATCAAGTAACATGAAGGCAGAAGACATTAAAAAAACACTCTTTCTAAATGAGGGCTCTGAAATGAAGAAGGGAATGGTAGAATGTTCTACAAACTCTAAGAGACTACAGATGCAACCCAGACCACTACATCCTATAAAACTTTAAATAAGAGATGGAGAAAGACAATCCATGAAAAAACATATTTAATAAATATAAATCTCCCTCTCCCATGCCAGCCCCATTATGACAGTTGAACTCTGCACCCAACTCTGGTGGAATCCCACTGCTCTGGTGCAGTAGGCCTGCAGCTGAGACACCTGTGTTCAGGCTGCACCACCACTGCTGCCAATCTCTGGACTCTGTTTCCACAAGACCCATTCTGGCGCCCACTCACACCAACCACTTCATCCTATACTTGGCCAACTATGTGCAGCAACATTAGCAGCCCCATACAGGCACAATCATCACCTTTACCAGTCTGAAGAACAGGTGAGTGATTGATCTCTCAGTCACTCATATGAACAAAAGACCACAATAATATATATTATGAGATGTACAGCCCTGTGGAATCTGACTCTTGGTGTAGACCAGGCATAGCTTAGCTGCCAACTCGCTTAGCCTTCCCGTTCAGACCATTTCCATTCCTTCATGTCAGTTTTGATCCATATAAACATTTTATACCGGTGATTACACTGGGCTGGGACTCAGGTAGGCAGTATTCACCATCTTTCCTGTCTGCCCTTACCAGTTTTCAGTGTCAGTCCTTTAAACCACTTCCAGGAGGTCTTGAGACATAATATAGCTGAAGAACAATACAAGGACTTTTAAAGTAGAAATTATGAATATGTTGACCGATATTATGGAGAATGTGAATAAAGAAGATTTGAAACATGAAGTCTGTAAAAGAAACAGTACAATCAAATAATGACAAAATTCAAGGTATGAAAGTAAAATGCATCCATTTATTTTTATTTATTTTGGAGTCACTGAGGTTTTATTTTGCATGCAAAACCACTGAGGTGGGTCTTTCACATGGCCACCCTAGAGCTTACACTGCACTTATGAGGGCTCCAGACACTAGCTCGGAAGTGAGGCGACAAGAATTATTGCTTGTACCAATCACTTGATTACAAAGCTGTGGTTTCCAACAGGGCTCCAGATGGTCAGGTGTGGCTTTAAATATCTAAAGTAGTTGTTTTATTTGAGAAGCTAAAGCTAGACTGGCCATGAGTCATTTCAAAATCATCATGGTCTAAGGAGCTGATGGCTCCTGGGATCTCCAGCTCAAGCATTACGTTTCAAGGAGATTCCTGAAGTTACTGCTGGCAAACTTGGTATCCCTGTCTATCACTCACTTATTTCTAAGCATATTATTATACTTGTTTGGGTGCTCAGATGAGCAAGGGGCAGCAGTCTTGACCTTCCCATTGTAGTACCTCAGCACCATGTCAGCAATGAAAAGTATCCTCAATGTCCTAGAGAAATGGGATGTCTTCATGCACCAACAATTGAACTGGTCAATCTTACACTCATGCAGACTTGATCCCAGTACTAATCTGGTTAACTTCCAGTAGGCAATTGTAGGACTTCTCTGTCACAGTCTTGACAATTCACTTTTGCTTGGTTACCATGGGATCACCCCTAACCACCTGGAGGACTGCAATAACAGTGCACTTCTGCCAAGCTTCCTAGATGTCCTGCTCAAATGGGTTTTCAATGGATACCATTGGATATTCCAGGGTGAAGGACTTTACAGGTCAGCCAAGTGTTCATATCTAGTGTATTTGTTGTAGTCAAAAGTCACATTTGCTTGACCTGAAGAAATCAGAGGTCGTCATGTCCATGCTAAATACAGTCTGGTCAGTGTACCTGACCTTTGCAATTGTGGACTTCAGCAGCTCCAAGTCTTCTTTTGCTCTCCAGGATGTTAGGCGCAAATGTGTCCTCCTCATCACTTACCTTGGTGGCTTCCCTCCCATATTTCTTCTTGATGACATTCTTCAGGTTGTAGAAAACTGCTGCTCCAAATGCAGGTGGCTTCCCAGAAACTGGATGTCCCAAGTGTCAGGATCATGAACTCATGTCTTGCATGGTTAACTTGTTGCCAACGTGAGAACCACTGTTGATCACATTGAAGGGGGTAGTTGCAAGATGACTGCAAGGTTGACAGTGAAGTAAACGATGTTAGGGTACAGGCCTACCCCCTTTTCCATGGCACCAGCTTTTCAGACAGCCAGGGATATTTCATTTATGTCATTTGCACCAAATAGATTTATCTTTAGTACTTTCCACTTCAATTATCAGTTTTTATGTCTTGTCTTGTTCCACACAATCCAGTTTCTTTTTTACCAGAGCAGGTGCAATAGTCTTATTGATGTGCTCAATGATCTATATGTCCCTTGCCCACTAGCAAATGTCATTGTCTTAGAGTTCTAGGGCCTTATGTGTGTCAGTGGAAGCACTTTAAGCACAGCAGCTTGGAAGAAACCTTTTGTGGTGCAGAGATCAGCTTCATCAGTGGCATTCCATGAGAGTCAAGGATTTCTCTAGCAGGAATCTTGAGAATAGACACAGTGAATTTCTGACCTTCAAATTGCTATACAGGAAAGAAACTGGTATCTGAAGACAGAGAAGACAGCATTCAGGAGAATTTAATAAACATAAAAAAGAATTACTAAAGAGATCTCAAACTGAAATTAAAGTGGATACAGAAAATTTAGTACATCAAAAACATCTCACAGTTAACCTCTGGAGAACACTCAACAATGCTTCTGCTTCCTCCATTAACTCCAGGAATTCCTTAGAGATTGCAATATTGTGGACCAGTATGAGTAATCACCAACTTTGTGTATTGAGTTTCTAAGGTTATGTAAGAATCACTAGTTATCCCGTCCCTGTAGGTCATCAGCTTGTTCTTCGCAATCCTGGATTATATAACTGTGCTTGCTCTTTCTACAGTGTTCTTCAACAGGAGCCTCTTCATTATATTCACTTCAGGATTCAAGAGTGAGCTTGCACCTTCACCAGCTGACAATCAAGGGAGTTTTATCCTATCAACTGCCTTTCATCATGGCCACGCAGACCAACAGTTTATTTTTGTAAGTTCTGGAGGAACTGAGGATCTAGAAGAGAGTACAAGGTTTATTAATTTTTCCTAATCATATGAACTGTAATAACTTGGGTAACATGAAGGTATAATAACTATAATAAAATTAAGCTTCTCTACTATGATTTTATGTTCATAGTCCAAAGCCAGTCAGTCCTCAAATTCTCATTGAAGTATCTCCAGTGTCTCTTCCCCACATTCCTATAACCAATTACAGCAGAATTATGCACAACTAAGTTGTTTCCTAATAAAAGTAAATTACTCTGGCTAGACTAGTAGGGTGATTCTGTAATTGCACATTGAAGAGAGCTGCTATGTTTGTGTAACTATTAAGATGTTCCCTGGTAGGAAAATCTAAGCTCTATATTTCATGTATCTTACTTCATTTGAATAGTTCTTCAAAATTCCCAAATTATACATACTTGCATAATTATTACTTATAGAATACAAAAGACAAAAACAGTGATTTGGTGGAAATGACTGAAGTCCGTGTGAATCACCTTGCCTGATCAAAACATAAAATGATCTGTTCAGTAAACAGACATTTCCTAATGCTTTATTCTAAAAAAATAGGCCAGTGCCTTCTTTCTTCCTTGTTTCTGAATACTTTTTAATGGAATGTTCACCTCTGCAGTATGGAAGGGCAATTAACATATCTGAGGCATATTTGGAAAAGTCTGAGGACACTGAAACAATAATTTGGCTGAGCCTTTTCTAGTTTCCTTGGTTCATATTATCTTCTTTATACTTTTAAATATGTCTCATCATGTTCCCTGCAGGATTTCAGTGATTCCACACTCATTTGGCCACACTCTCTGAATGCTGAGTTTACAGATCTGTAAAGGCTCCAATCTCTTTTTCTGGATTTCTTTGCTGCTCTCAACATCCTCCATTATTCCAAGGCTCTGCCACTAATTTCTCAATGAGGAAATGCCAGGTCCCTATATCATCTACAGTTTGAAATTATGAGAGCTTAAAAACATACCTGCTGTTAAGTCTTTTGTATATCTTATCAACAGTATATGATTTGTAGTCCTTGAAAATATACATATATGTATGAAATAATGAATGGACACTGAAGCCATGAATGTGAAGTCTAGTGGGGTGATTTAGAGAGGTGAAATGGAAGGAATAATTTTTGTTACTATATTATAGCTTGAAATAGAAAACTAACAAAGTAAAAAGCAAAACCAAAGCACACCAAACCACTACAGAATGAAAGAATGACATATTTGTTTTGAATTATTTTATCTCTGCTATTTATTTATGTGAATAGGATCACTTTATTTGTAATTCTGTTTAGTAAGCACTTTTTCCAGGAACCTCCATACTTATTTAAGTAATTTTGTAAATTGATATAACTTACTATCTCTATCTTTGACATTTTGGATTCATAGGGCCTAAGGAATCATTGCCACAGATATTAAATGAACAATATATGTTTTAAACATTAAATAGACCCTTTTTTCTCTCAAAACAGTGACATCCACATATTATATTTGCTTTGCATTTTTATTCAATTCAGAAATATGATCTAGAAATTGATGCAAGATTAATTGTATATAAATGTTTGATCCCAAGTCATGGACTATAGGGTCATCTAATGATATTAAATAACTGCACGGTTATTAAAAATTTTGTGTATACTCTCACCTAAAGATAAAAGAATGTAAATGTATGAAAAGAAATGGAAAGTCAATTTTGTGTATTGTGAAGACACACTTAAGAGTTTCACATAGTTCTTTGGTCCAGTGCCCTTTGGAAATACTCCCCAGTAAACTCATATTTTCTATATTCTTAGGATTTTTAATTTGGAAAAGGAAAGAAATGCAAAATATCATTTTCCAAATAGAGATTCATTGTTATACTGTGGTTTGTATCAACATGTTGCTATGGAAAAAGTCATAAATGTTCTCTGAATTCATTGATTCCCAACTACAGCCACTGTTTTCATCATTGGAGACAAATAGAAATATATTCAACATGTGAGAGTATCCCATATTGCATTATCTTGAAAGAAGTGTACCCAGGTAGATTTCACCAGTTTTAATGGCAAATATTGGAGGATGTTTTTCATGGGTGTAGTGGGAAAAACAATGCAAAATGTATGATGTTCATATGTGATAATAACAAAATTACAATAGTTTATAGTATAAAACAGAAAAGGGGTAATTAGGATCCATTAGAGTGTTGCCTATAAACTTACATCACTAATATTTTCAACCTTTTACACTTTGAGCAATTCAGTGTGCTTTGATATAAAATTGAACCAGAAATTTCCTCTGTAACTGAAGTAAGAAAAGGGACATCTTTGCACCAGGCCTGACTCATAAGGGGATCACTGTACTGTCTGAGGAGGACGAGTCTGAAACTAGAGCTTTGATTCAAACTGAACTTCATTTTAGGAAATCAGTGTCATTGTTTAGACATTTGAAAATCGTGTTTCTATATCAGATATTTTATTTATATATTGTGAAGATCATCTCCCCAAATTAGATTTGCAGCATAAGATTTCAACTATATTTAATGACATTTCATTATTTTTCACATCACTGGACATTTCAGCTTTGTGAACAGAAATGGTCTGTGATAAATTGGATTTAACTAAGACATATTTCCAAGGGAAATGAGGAATATATAAATTAATAGGTTTTAAAATGTAAATAATATTTTTAAAAAGGCTTACTTAAATAAATACTCAAACAATAAATAGAGGACTTTTATGCCAGAGAAAAAAGAAACCAATAGAAGACATTGGAACCTGAATAAATATTCTGGGTAGGAATCATAAATTATTATTCAGAGACTTGGACTTCACATTGTCAGATACAGTATCAGAAAAGTAAACTTGTCCTGTATTATTGTAGTAAAAAAATCCAGTGTTTAATAGCTTCAAGTTTTCATTTTATTCTAATGACAGTTTTCCTACAGTGAGGATTATACGAAATACCCATTTTGTCTTAAATGTGTTTCCTTTATTTTACTGTCACTACAGGCCAGCTGTTTACAGTAATTCTGGCCTTACATCATCTAGATTGCTGTATTCAATTTGGCTCTCATAACAGGTAGCACATGAGGTAAGAACAAAAGACTATTTACAGTATGGCATTTTCCACAAGTGAGTAATTATTAATGATGTAACACTAAACCTGAGAAAATAACCAGTATTTGCACTTACTTTACTCAAAGTGTAAGGAGAGGCTATATGCTTGTTGGCACCATTGTTAAAAATATTTATTTCTTCCAGAAGATGTTCAAGAAATAAAACCATGCGGAACACAACATCTGTACCAGAAATCCACTTCATTCAACTCTCAGAGGATGCAGACCTACAGATGATTCTCTTTGGCCTATTATTGTCCATGTACATCTTGGCCCTGTTTGGAAACCTGCTCATCATCCTGACAGTAAGCTCTGACTCCCATCTCCACACACCCATGTACTTCTTCCTCTCCAACCTGTCCATGGTTGATATTGGTTTCATCTCCACCACTGTTCCACGGGTGATTGTGGACATCCAGACTCACTGCCCAGTCATCTCCTATGTGGGCTGCCTGACACAGATGTCTCTGATCATAATTTTTGGATGTATGGATGACATGCTTCTGACTGTGATGGCGTATGACAGGTTTGTGGCCATCTGCCACCCTCTGTATTACCAGGTCATTATGAATCCCAGTCGCTGCTGTGTATTACTTCTAGTGTGTTTTCTCCTTAGCCTTGTGGAATTAGTTTTTCACTATGTGGCTGTATTAAGTTTTTCCAACAATGAGGATTATATTGAAATTTCTAACTTCTTCTGTGGTCCTTCTGAAGTTCTTAAGCTTGCCAATTTTGATACTGTCACAAATAATATAGTCCGATTCTGTATGGGCACTCTTTTTGGGTTACTTCCTATTTCAGGAATCATTTTCTCTTACTTTAAAATAGTTTCCTCCATCATGAGATCATCCTCCTCTAGTGGGAAGCACAAAGCCTTCTCCACCTGTGGGTCTCATTTGTCCGTTGTTTGCCTATTTTATGGGACAGCAATAGGAGTTTACTTCACCTCCTCTCTCTCACAATCTCCTGGAAGTTATGCAGTGGCCTCAGTGATGTACAGTGTGGTCACACCTGTGTTGAATCCCTTCATCTACACCCTGAGGAACAAGGACATTAAAACAGCCTTAGGAAAGATTCTTAGCAGATCATTATAATCATTGCCATTCTTTATAAATTCACCATATATCTTTATATTAACTGTACATGTAAGTCCCTGTTAATGTAGCACACATTGCTGATACTTCACAATATTTCAAGATACAGTTGTGGTTATTGAATTTGCATGTATTGTGAATGGGTACTTTTGCAAACATTACAAAAATTAATTTGTATTTGAAGATATGATACTTTCCTAGGAATGAAAGTTGCACATTGTTGAACAACCTTTTATAGTATCAGTGCCATGAACAACTAAAACCTGTGCTCAGGGGCCATTTGAATGGGGTCAGTCTGCTAAATTTTGTTTTAGAAATGACTGAGAACCAGGATGTCAACCAGGCTTCCCAAATATGACCTGAACTAGAAAGACATGGACCTACATACTTATGTGGAAAGGGAAAGCTCAGTGGGCTTCATCCTTAGACAAAGAATTTTTTGGCAGCAGGAGACATATCATCTGTTAGAGAAGAAGGCAATCAATTTGAAAGACGGCAAGGGTGGCTACATACGAAGTAGGGAGGGAGGGATGTGGGAACTGCTGGATTTATATTAATGTACCATTTTTAAAATATTTAAACAAATCAATTAATTTTTATAACAGTATTCACACAAGAATTGCAAATATTACCCCCAGATAATATGTGTGGTATCTGTTACTGGTTCTACTTATGATATACATTGTATTTTGCTAGTTTATTTTTTCCAAAATATATCATAATGTGAGCTGTCAAAATAGGGAGCCTGTTATTTGAAGTGAGAGAATTAAAATTCATGCATATGTATTGATATGAGTAAAATCTGCTAATGAAGGATACTTGGCTTGCAAAATCTCCTGCTCTTTTGATGTCTTACACAGGTTTAAAGGTTGTTCTCACAGATTCCACAAAGCTGCATCAATAAGTCACTGTGGAATGTTGAACAGAGGGATGGGAATATAAGACTGATTCCATGTGACTTATTTGGGGGGGTGATGGAGCTGTACCTATAAATATAAACTATACAAATTAAAATTATTTCTCAATATTTTATGTTTTATGGAAGGTGCATTGTTCAATAATGGCACACTTATGATCAATAATTCTACTTACTATATAAGTTTAAATACATATTTTTAATAAAAACACAGATACCATATCTACTACCAAGTTCAAATTGTGTATTAAAAGGAAACTTTCATAACACAAATACAAGTTAAGTTCATCTTGTTTCAAATAAGACGGTGCTATCACAAAGTGTGACTTTCCAATATTAGGAAAACTGCTTGGAAAAAAAAACACAATGACCTTGTCATCATGAACTACTCACTTTAACCGGACAGTTAGATAATACAGCCCTTGAATTTTGTATGGGGCTTTAGTTATTTTTTTTGCATAAATATGTTGCGTTTATTCAAGATACACTCTTCTCATTTAAAACTAACAGCTAATAAAATACAATGACACGAAAACAGGCACAATATGAAAACAAAGACTCCTGATTTTAGAGACTTAGTATGAAACTTTCCTTACTATGAAATTATCCTTTGAACTTCTTCAGTGTCAATCCTTGGTGAACCAAGATGGCCTCTTCGTGTTTCGTTCCACAATCCTCTTGCCCTGATCCTGTTCTGATGGTTTCTCTCCTGTGTACAGTACCACAGTCTCTACAGTAGGAGCTTTAAAGGGGTCCCCTTCTTGAGCCCATATTTATTGTCTGATTTTTGTTGTTTCCTTGCGTACTTTCTCATAGCAATAGCCACAAAGGACATGTTTCTGCTTCAGGTGACCACATTCAGGGCAAATGTCTATATTGTTCTTAACTTTAATAAGCTTCCGGGGGTCTCTTCTCCTACACAGGTTAACTTCAATGGTGCGTCTGTTTTTGGGAGCTGCCATCCAAAAGATACTATCTAAAAAGCTGGAATTCTCTTTATTTCCATTGGTCTCATGTGCTACTTCTGTGAATACAGATGGGCCCTGGACTGCTAATGCTGGTGCCCACTGAGGACTGGCAACGCCATTCCAGCTCCGCTGCAGTTGCTGCAGCAGCTCCCTGCACCAGCGGAGCGGTCGCGCCGGCCACGGGAAGCGAAGCAGCAGCAAAGCAGACGCCATGACTCTCACTCGGGGCTTTAGTTATTTTTAACAGAGAGTTGCTATATTATAGCCTCACAAGAAACTAGGGTAAATATAAACAATTCCTACTCTTTTTTACTGAAAAGGATTTATATTAATGTGTGAGAATTTTTGAATGGTATTTTATTTTTAATGAAGTGGCCATATTTCACCCTGATTGCGGTTGTCTTTTATATAATATGATTTTCATTCCAGTAGTGTGCCATTAAATGCCAATTATTAGCTTTGTATAGAAACATGAGAAATTATATAACAGACTCTCTGCTCCTAGCTCCAGTGGAACAGGCAGATATATCAGGACCACATCCCTTAGTCTCAGCTTCCAGCTCCAAAAACATTTCCTTGGAAATCCATCAGCCACACAGTCCCTGGAAACAGGCATGCATCTTCACTGTTCCCACCTCTCCTTCAAATCCAATCTACTGTCTTATTCCCCACCCTTGTACCAGACTACATGTTGTAGCCTCTATTCCCAGTCTCCTGCATTCCCAAGGTTCTAGGAAGATCCTTTGGCACACCACACTTTCCTTCTAACTGTGGCCACTGCACACTCCCCCTTCTGGAACAACTTATACCTAAAAGTTTATTCCCAGTATTTAAAATCACATTCTGCTGGGAACTCCCAGTAAACACATGTGACAGTATCTCAGAAGCATTTCCAACCAGGCAATCCACAGGCACCAGGCTTCACTAAGAGCCAATGCAGGAATCTGAAACAAAAGAAAAGAACATTCACCCAACATAGACAAAACCAGATATCAGTTTCTAAAATGACAATCATCCCAAGCCTAAATGCCTATATACCACTGTAAATACACAATCAAAATATCTGAAAATATAATAAATACCAACAACAATACAATAAGTCCTGCATAATGCTATATACAAGAAGCACAGGGCAAGGACTTCAAATTAGCATTTATAAACATGTTTGAGGTGCTTAAATAGGGTAAATATTAATCCATTCCTGAAACATACAAAAATGAACAGTGGAATAAAATAAAGAAAATTCATCAAGACATGAAAACAAAACTAGAATCATTAAAGAATACCTAAACTTAAGTGAGCTGTGAAATGAAAAATTTAGGAACTAGACTAAAATACAGTGAGAAGCTTCACCAAGTCTACAGGGGATAGAAGAGAAATTCCCAGACATTGAAGACAAGACAATAAGAAAAAGGTACTCTAGGCATAGGAAAGGCTAAATGTATAAAACCAGGCACAAAACACAGACAAAACCTGGGACACAGTAAAAAATACCTAATCTAATAATAATGGAAATAGAGGAAAGAGAAGAATCCCAGGTAAAGAGCACAGAAAATATTTCAACAAAACCATAGGAGAAATTTTCCAAAACAGAAAAAATGAGGTTCATGTCAAAGTAAAAGAAGCATATCAGAACACCAAATTTATATAACCTGAAATGAAGTTCCCCATAACACCCAAAAATCAAACCACTAAACATGCAGAAAATAATGTTAAATTACAAGGAAAGAGAACAAATAACATGAAGGCAGCAGAACAATTACAATACTACCTGGCCTCTCAATGAAGATTATAAAATTCAGAAGGGACTTGAAGAATGCTCTACAAACTCTATGAGATCACAGATACCTCCCAGACTACTACAGTCAATTAAATTTTAAATAAGAGATGGAAAAAGGCATTACACGAGGAAACCAAATTTAATAAAATTAAATCTCCCTCTCACATCTCAACCCAAGCAAGGTCCCACTCTTTTGTGGGCCTCATCATCAGGCCAGAAGCTGAGACACCTGTGGTCAGGCTTTACCACCACTGCAGCCACTCACTGGACTCTATTCCCACATGTCCCACTCCACTGCCCAATCACATCTCCCCCATTACCTACTCTGTGGACAGCCTTCTCTGGCAACATCAGCAGACGGTATAGACACAAGAATCATGCATGCCAGTTGGAAGTATAGGAGCAACTAATGTCACCAGTACTATCTACACAAGCTGGAAGAAAAGATGGGTGAATTCCAGTGTAAGAATACATTTAACAACATAAAGGGCAATATGAAACAGGTAGAACCCAGTGATCATACATCAGGAAGATCTGAACACCCCAAAGGGGATAAAGTAGAAAAAAACCAATCTTAAAAATAACTTTATGAAGATGATAGATGCCCTTAATGATGAAATGAAAATCTACAAGAAACTGAGGAAATGACAAACAAAAAAAATCAGAAGAAATCGATACACCACTTAAAGAAAGCCAAGAAATCATTCAGACAGGCAAAGAAAACAATCAGACAGGTAAAGGAAATAGTTTAAGACTTGAAATTTTAATAAAAGCAATAAAGAAAACACAAACCAAGGAAGTTCTGGATAAATGAACAGGAATTACAGATGCAAGCATCTACAGCATAATACAAAAGTTAGAAAAGTTAAAGATATGATAGAGGAAATAGACTCATCAGTTAAAGAAAATGTTAAATCCAAGCCAATTTCAACACAAGACATTCAGAAAATCTGGAACTACATGAAAAAACCAAATTTAAGAATAATAGGCAATCCCACCAGCAATGGAGGAGTGTTCCCCTTTTGCCACATCCTCTCCACCATAAATTGTCGTTGGTGTTTTTTATTTTAGCCATTCTGACAGAAGTGAGATGGTATCTCAGAGTTGTTTTGATTTGCATTTCCTGGATGGCTAAGGATGTTGAGCACTTTCTCACGTGCCTCTCAGCTATTTTAGACTCCTCTATTGAAAATTCTCTATTTAGTTCTGTAGCCCACTTTTTAATTGGATCCTTTGGTGTTTTGGAGACTTGCTTCTTGAGTTCTTTGTGGGGTTAGTGAATATTTTTCCCATTCTATGGGGTGCCTTTTTGTCTTGCTGACTGTGTCCTTTGCCTTACAGAAGCTTCTCAGTTTCAAGAGGTCCCATTTATTAATTGTTGATCTCACTGTCTCTCCTACTGGTGTTATGTTCAGGAAGCTGTCTCCTGTACCAATTTGTTCAAGGGTACCACCCACTTTCTCTTCTAGGAGGTTCAGTGTGGCTGGATTTATGTTGAGGTTTTTGATCCACTTGGGTTTAAGTTTTGTGCATGGTGATAAACATGGATCAATCCGCATTCTTCTACATGCCAGCCTCTAGTTATTCGGCCACTTTGGAAATAAGTATGGAGATTCCTCAGAAAAATGGGAATAAACCTACCACAAGACCCAGCAACTTCACTCTTAGGCATATATCCAAAAGATGTGCATTCATACAAAAAGGATGTCTGTTCCACTATGTTCATAGCAGCATTATTTGTAATAGCCAGAACTTGGAAGCATCCTTGATATCCCTCAACCGAAGAGTGGATAGAGAAAATGTGGTACATTTACACAATGGAGTACTATTCAGCAGAAAAAAAAACAGTGGAATCCTGAGATTCACAGGCAAATGGATGTCACTAGAAGAAACCATCCTGGACGAGGTAACCCAGTCACAAAAAGAGAAACATGGCATGTACTCTCTCATATATGGATTTTAGACATAGATCTGGGGAGTGCCAGCCTACAATCCCATGGCAGAGACTGTGGGAAACATAACCTTCATTCAATGCCTGATGGAAGAAGAGGCAGACTCCCATGGCTAAGCACTGAGCTGAACTCAAGAAAGCCAGTAACAGAGAGGGAGGACTGATGACCAAAGGGATTAAGACTGGGCTGGTTTAACTCCAGAAACAGCTGACCTGACAAGGGTTGTCTCTTGAATCCCAGGCAAATGCCTGGGAATCCAGCATGGGACTGATCAAGACCCCCTGAATGTGGGTGTCAGTGAGGAGGCCTAGGTAATCTATTGAGCCTTTGGCAGTAGATCAGTATTTATCCCGGCTATAAAAATGGACTTTGGACTCCCATCCAACAATGTGAGATGCACACTCACCCTGAACTCTTGGGGGAGGGTCTAGGCCCTGCCTCGATGAAATGACAGACTATGGACACCCCCATGGAGGGCCTCATCCTCTGGGGAAATGAGAGGATATTGGGGGTTGGAGAAGGGTATGGGAGGAGGGGAAAGAAAAGGAGAAGGACCTGGAACTGACGTTTGAAGCAACCTTGTTCCTTTTTTTTTTTTGGTTTTACGAGACAGGGTTTCTCTGTATTGTTTTGGAGGCTGTAAGTCCATCCCGGCCTCAAACTCACAGAGTTCTGCCTGCCTCTACCTACCGAGTGCTGGGATTAAAGGCGTGAACCACCACCACCAGGCACAAACTTTTTTCTAATTTAAATTTAAATTTAAAAATAAATTTAAAAAAACAGAAAATAAGTATAAAAGACAAAGGAGATTTCCAGCTCAAAGCAAAAAAAAAAAAGAAAATGCAACAAAATAATAGAAGAAAACTTTCCCAACCTAAAGAAGCACATGCCTATGAAGGCACAAGAAGCTTATAGAATAGCAAAAAGACTGGACCAGGAAACAGTTCCCTTACCACAAAATCATTAAAACACTATGCGTACAGAATAAAGGAAGAATATTAAGAGCTGCAAAGGAAAAAGGCCAAGTAACATATAAAGGCAGACCTATAAGAATTACACTTAACTTTACAATGGAGACTCTAGAAGCTAGAAGGAAAGTACTTGATAGTTTGCAGAAAGCAAGAGACCCTGGATGCCGAGCCTAGACTGTTATACCCTGCAAAATTTGAATAACCATAGATGGAGAAATCATAATGTTTAAATTTTAAAAAATACCTATCCACAAATCTAGCCCTATAGAAAGTACTAAAAGGAAAACTCCAACCCAAGGAAGTTAGCTGCATCCACAAAACTAAAATCAATATATAATCTTACACCAGTAAAACCCAAAGAAAGAAAATACATACACATTACAACCATCACCACCACTACTAAAACAAACAAATAAAAAGAAAAGGAATAACAATCCTGGTAATTACCACCTCTTAACATCATTGGATTAAATGTGCCTATAAAAAGAAAAAGTACGACAGTATGGATTGAAAACCAGGATCCATCCTTCTGTTACATACACCAAAATCTAACAGACAGACATTACCTCAGCATAAAAGATTGGGTAAGGACTTTCTAGTCAACGGGTCTTAAGCAAACTGCTGTACATATTCAAATGTCTAACAAAATAGACTTAAAACTAAAATTGATAAAAAAATGAAGAGGGTCATTTTATGTTTATTGAGGGGAAATTCCATCAAGATGAAGTCTCTATTCTGAACATTTATGCTCCAAGTACAAGGCTACCCACATTTGTAAAAGAAACATTACTAAAGCTTATTTAACATGTCAAACCTCACACATTAGCAGTGGGAGAATTTCAACATCCCACTCTCAACAATGGATAGGTCTACTAGACAGAAACTTAACAGAGAAGTGAGAGAACTAACAGATGTTATGAATTAAGTGGACTTAACAGACATCTACATATCGCTTCATGCAAACACAAAATAATATATCTTCTTTTCACACCTCATGGAACCTTTTTATAAAATTGATCACATAGGCGGCAACAAAGCAAATCTTACCAGACACAAATATTTGGAATAACCCCCTCTATCTTATCAGAACACCACGGCTTAAACTTAGAATTCAATAACAACACACATAAAGAAATCATACAAACACATGGAAAGTGAACAAATATCACCTGAATAACCACTGGGTCAAGGAAGAAATAAAGAAAGAATTTAAAGACTTCCTTGATTTCAATGAAAATGAATGCACAGCATACTCAAACTTATGGGACACGATGAAAGCAGTGCTAAGAGCAAAGTTCATAGCACTAAGTGCACATATAAAGATTGCCTACATAAATCTCACAGGATAGACTTAACAACACGTCTGAAAACTCTAGAACAAAAAGAAGCATATACACCCAGGAGGAGTAGATGATAGGAAATAAACAACTTTGGTTGAATTAAAAAAGAGAGGATAATACAAAAAAATAAAACTAGAGTTGTTTCTTTGAGAAAATCAACAAGATTGATAAACCCCATGCAAACTAACCACAAGGAAGAGAGAGAATATATACATTAACAAAATCAGAATGTAAAGGGGAACATAACAACGGACACCGAGGAAATAGAGAGCAACATAGTGAGACTGTCTCAAAATAAGTGCTAAAAGTAGAAAAGAGTGGGGATGGAGAGTTGTGTTATTGCTTGCTTAGCATTTGCAAGACCCTAGGATTAATCTTTCAGTGCCACCACCTCAACATCCACATGAATAAAAGACCAACATTTGTTTTTCTACAAAGATGAACAGACCCAAGGACCTCAACTCTTCATGTAGCCCTAGCTTAGCTCTTTCTTGGGACTCTCTCACATTTCCATTCTTGTTCATCTCCATTCCTTTGTGCCAGCTTTAATTCCCACAAACACTTTCTACCAGAGATCACACAGGCTGGGACTCAGGTGGAAAAATTTCACTATTCTTCCTGTCTGCCATTACTATGTTTTCCATTCTCACAATCCTGTAGCAGCCTGCTTGCAGAAGCCCTTCACCTCTCCCTACCTCCTGGGGACTCTTGCTACTTGATTCAGGATCAGCTGGGTCTTTCCTGCTGACCACCTGAGTCTTACTTTCCACTCCATCTTCATTCCTTTTTGTGGGCTATTAATTTCCACAAACACTCTCTAGCCCATCTCCATTCCTTTCTGCCAATGACCTACCCAAAGAAGTACTCTATACCAGAGACCCCAGAGCCACCACACTTTCCTAGGGAGGGTAACAGCAACCAAAGAATGTAACATCCACCTACCAAGGACAGACCAGATACCAACACCAAGAAACACCTCACACTCCATAGCTCCAGATGCTTAGACCTCAGTGTAGAGACACAAACCTGCACAGCCAAGGCAACATGCCTCTACCAGGTCAGTAACCCTATTGCTGGAGGCATTGAGGAATACAATATAGCTGAAGCACAATACTAGGACACTAGGACTTCAAAATTAGCAATTATGAATATGTTTAAGGATCTTATAGAGAATATGAATAATGAATTCTATGAAAATGGAAACAGAATGAAATAGCAAAAACTTTCAAGGTATAAAAGTAAAATTATCTATTAATTTACTAATTTATTTTGGTGTTATTGAGGTTTTATTTTGCATGTATAACCACTAAGGTCTCGCTTGTGGCAACCCTAGAGATTACACTGGAGTTATGAGGGCCCAGACACTGGTAAGTTAGGTGACAGAAAAAATGATTTGGACAAACTACATGATTTCAAAGCTTCGGTTTCCAGCGGGGCTCCAGGTAGTCAAGTGTGGCTTAGAACATGTAAGGAAGCTGTGGCATGGGAGGCACAATCACATGGCCAACCTTAAGCCATTTCCGTGACATTAAGTACAGAGTCTAAGCAATTGGTGATCCAGGGAACTCCAGTCTATGCCTTACTTTTTCAGGGGATTCTTGCAGGACCTGTGAGCAAGCTGCCTATCACTGACCATATTTCCTAGATTCTAAGCATCTGATTGTATTTGGCTGGGGGCTCTGATTATCAAGGGGCACCAGTCTTGATCTGCCCCATGCAGTACCCCACCATGAGGTCAGCGATGAGATTATCCTCAGTGTCCCCATAGCAATGGAATTTCTTGATGCACTAACCATTGGACTGGGCCAGCTTACACTCCTGCAGAGACTTGGTCCCTGTGCCATTCTTGTTAACTTGGAGCAGGAGGCATTTGTATGACTTCTCAGTCACAGCCTTGGCAATTCACTTAGACTTGGTTACCATGAGATCATCTGCAATCACCTGAATGCCTGAAATAAGTGTGCATTTCTGCCAAGCTCCCTAGTTGTCCTATTCATTAGGCTCTTTAATGGACGCCACAGGAAACTCCTGGAGGAAGGACTTATACAGGTCAGCAGTCTGGTCCAGAGTGATTTACCTGTTCGAATAAATGGGAGACTTGAAGTCCAGGTCATACTAGCCAGATCTGAGGAACTCACAGGCTTCCATGTTCCTGTCTGTGACACCATGGTCAGTGTAGTTGGCCTTAACAATGGAGCTTTCAGTAGCTCCAATCATTCTTTGTTCTCTATGATGTTATGCTCAAACCTGTCCTCATCACTCACATTGGTAGCTTCCTTCCTTTATTTCTTCTTTATGACATTCTTCAGGTTGTGGGACATCTCTGCTCCACTATTTATGGCTTCCCAGAAACCTGGACATGCCCACAGTGTCATGAACTCTTGCAGGGCCAATGTGTTGCCAGCAATAGAACCACCATAGATCACATTGAAAGTTTGAACCTGCAGGATTATTTAGGGGGTGCCAGAGAAGCCAATGATGAGAGGGCACAGGGACACCCCATTATCAACAGTGCCAGCTTTTAAGTCAGGCAGGGTCATTTCCAATATGGAATTTGCACCAAATTTAGATTATTTTCAGTGCCGTCCGTCTCAATGATCAGTTTGTCCATCTTCTCTTGTTCTACAATATCCAGTTTCTTTCTACTCAGAGCAGGTGCAATAGTCTTACTGATGTGTTCAACTGCCTTTTAGACCCTTTCCCCAGAAGCACAACTTACCATTGTCAGGGAGTTCTAGGGACTTATATGTGTCAGTCTGTAATGAGAAAAATGAAAAGACACTAACTAAGCAAGGGAACTCTGACCCTAGGCTACGTGACAGGAGGCCTCAAACCATTCCCTCTAGAAAAAGGGAACTCAAACCCATCACCAGCTGTGTCATCATCAGCTTTACTTGGATAAACAACAGTTGTAGCTTCTTTGGTCAATAACTTTTGTCTTCTATAGAAACTATATAATTTTGTATGAAACTTTGTAACACGAGATCATGAGTCTCATGACCATTTCTCCTGCCCCCCCTTTTTTTACTTACTCTTATGCTCTTAAAATACCTTGCATTTGAGGTTTGGGGCCCCCACTCTCCAGACAGAGTGGCTCCACAGCTCACTGGTTTTTCGAAATAAAAACATTCTTGTGCTTGGGTTCAGGTGTCTTGGCTCCTTGAAGCTTTGGGGGTCCCTCTCTTGGTTGGTACAACAAGTGGAGGCACTGTTGGTCAAAGTAGCTTGGAAGAGACCTTTTGAGATACAAAGATGAATCTCAACAGTGGGATTCCCCAAGAGTCAAAGATCTCTCTGGTATGCATCTTGGGGATGATAATCATGGTAAATTTCTGGCCTTCAGACTGCCATACAGGAAAGAAACAAGTTTATGCAGACACAGAAGAGAGCATTCAGTAAAATTTAATAATAAAATTACTAAGGAGATCCTAAACTTAAATAAATCAGGACATGTAAAATTTAGTAAGTGAACAAAATCCTCATAACTAACCTCTTGAGAACATTCAACATCTCTCCTGCTTCCGCTGTTAACCCCAGGAATTCCTTAGAGATTGCAATATTGTGGACCAGTATGAGTAATTACCAGCTCTGTGCATTGAGTTTCTAAAATTATATAGGTATAATTAACCCATTCCTGTAGGTCATCAATTTGATCTGTAATCCAGGACTATATAACCCTGTTTGCTCTTTCTACAGTGCTCTGCATCAGAAAGCTCTTGCTATTATGCTCACTTTGGTATTCAATAGTGAGCTTGAGTCATCCCCAGACAACAGGAAGCAGAGGTTTGTCATATCCACCCTTCATCATGACCACGCAGGCCCACAGGTTATTCTTGTAAGTTTTGGGGGAATTTAGGATGAAGAAGAGAGTACAAGAATTATTATTTCTTCCTATGGTAATTTGGGCAGCATGATGGCATAACTGTTATTAAAATTTGAGCCTCTCTATTGGGATTTGATGTTCTTAGTTGTGATGGCAGTCCTCAAATTATCATTGAACTATCTACAGTGTCTCTTCCCCACATTCCTATGACCTATGAGAGCAGAAAATATGCCCAACTAAGTTGTTTCCTAATCAAAGTAAATTTCTGTGGCTATGCTGGTGAGGGTGATTCAGTAACTTTACTTTTGAAGAAAGCTAGGACATGTTTGAGAGACTAAGATCTTCCCTGGTTGGAACATCTGAGCTCTATGTTTTATGGCTATTACTTCATCTCAATAGTTCTTCCAAATCCCAAAATAATAAACTGGATAATAATTATTTTATACAAGATAACAGACAAAGATAGTATTGCTGTGTAACATGTAGTAGGTGGTCAGGTAGAAATGAGTGAAGTCTTGTCTGAATTATTTGCCTGATTACAACACAACATGATGTTTTTAGTAAACAGTCATTTCATAATGCATAATTTTAAAACATTGTCCATGTATTTAAAAAAATGGTCTCATGGTTTCTGGATCTTTTATAAGGGAGTGTTCACCTCCGTTGTGTGAACTGCGGGTATTAGTCTGATTTACAATTGGAACCGTCTGAGAACATTGAAACCATAATTCAACTCAGGCTGTTCTAGTTCCCTAGGTCCATATTATCTTCTTTGTATGTTGAGACATGGTCTTATCATGTTCCGTGAAGGATTTCAACAAACATGCGCTCATTTGGCTGCACCCTTTGAAGTGATGGATTTGTAGATATATGCATTCTGTGTTTTATTTTTCTGGATATTTTTGATGCTGTCAACATCCTCCATCATTCGAAGCTCAGCCACTAAGTTTCCAATGAGGGAACCACATCAGGTCCCTACATTGTCTGCAGTTTGAAAACATGAAAGGTTAAAAAGATACCTGCTGTTAAGACCTTTGGATATTTTCTTAAAACTATAGGAATATTATTCCATGAAAATATACATATAGCCAAAAATTATGAATCGACACAAATCTATGAATGTGAAACAGAGTGGGGTGAGTTATATGGGGAGTCTGAAGAGGTGAAAAGGAAGGAAGATTTTTTTCCTATATTATAATTTGAAATTTAAAAATAATGAAATAGAAACCAAAATTAAACCAAACCAAACCACTGCAGAACCAAAGGATGACGTATTTGTTTTGAATTATTTTTCTCTGCTATTTATTTATGTAAATTAGGACATGTTAATAGTAATTCTGACACACCTTAACTATCATATGACCAAGTTTATTAAGTATATTTTCTATGAATGTTCCTCATTATGTGAGTATATTTTGTATATTGATATAACTTACTACCTCTAATTTGTACTTTTTGGCCTCCTTTTTCTGTGAATACAGGCCAGCTAGTTACAGTAATTCTGGCCTCACAACATCTAGGTTACTGTATTCAATATGTTCTAAGAACAAAACACTATTTACAGCATGACATTTGCCACAACTGAGTATTTATTGATGATGTCACAGTAAGCTTGAGAAAAATAATCAACATTTCTACTTACTTGACTCAAATTGTAAAGAAGGTCTACATACATACATACTATACATACATACTGGTCCCATTATTAACAACATTTTTTATTTCCTCCAAAAGATGTTCAAGAAAAAAAAACATGCAGAACACAACATCTGTACTGGAATTCCACTTAATTCAACTCTCAGAGGATCCATACCTACAGACTGTTATCTTTGGCCTATTCTTGTCCATGTATATCTTGGCCCTGTTGGGAAACCTGCTCATCATCCTGACAGTAAGCTCTGACGCCCATCTCCACACACCCATGTACTTCTTCCTCTGCAATCTGTCCATGGTTGATATTGGTTTCATCTCCACCACTGTTCCAAGGATGATTGTGGACACCCAGACTCACTGCCCAGTCATCTCCTATGTGGGCTGCCTGACACAGATGTCAATGTATCTAATTTTTGCATGTATGGATGGCATGCTTCTGGCTGTGATGGCATATGACAGGTTTGTGGCCATCTGCCTCCCTCTGTATTATCAGGTCATTATGAATCCCAGTCGCTGTGGTGTCTTACTTCTTAGTTCTTTTATCCTTAGCCTTGTGGACTTACTGATCCATTATGTGGCAGTATTAAATTTTTCCAACTGTAAGGATTTTTTTGAAATTTCCAACTTCTTCTGTGGTCCTTCTGAACTACTTAAACTTTCCTGTTTGGATATTTTAACCAATAACATAGTCAGATACTGTGTAGGTGCTCTCTTTGGGTTACTTCCTATTTCAGGAATCCTTTTCTCTTACTTTAAAATAGTTTCCTCCCTCATGCAATCATCATCATCAAGTGGGAAGCACAAAATCTTCTCCACCTGTGGGTCTCATTTGTCCATTGTTTGCCTGTTTTATGGAACAGGACTAGGAGTATACTTCAGCTCGTCTCTGTCAATTTCCCCAAGAAGTAATGCAGTGGTCTCTGTGATGTACACTGCAGTCACACCTATGTTGAATCCCTTCATCTATAGCCTAAAGAACCAGGACATTAAAACTGCCTTAAGGAAGATTCTGAGCAGAGCATTTCATTGACATTCTTTATTAATTCACCATATACATATAATATCTATCTATTAATTGTACATGTAAAACCCAGTTAATGTTTCACACATTATCACTTGTTTTTCCCCGATATTTACTGATGAATTGTTGCAATATAGACTGTTGAAATAGTATGAAACCATCATGGGAGTACCCAATTACTATTTGATTGAATTTACTGCCCATTCCACAAGCTGGAACCCATTGTTCAAGTGGCCAGGAACCTGAGAATTGATAAGCCATTGGACTGAGGGAAAAGTCAATACTACTATTGTGCTATAGGAAAATAGCAATAAAACTCCTATTGTCATCCTGCTATATTCAATCAAAGCCTCACTTAGTCATCATAAGAGAAGTTTATCCTTCTAGTAAATGTAAATAACATACAGACCCACAAGTGGACAATATGCAGAGAGTGAGAGACTTTGAAAAACTCTAATCCCAAATGTGATGCTTTAATCAATCCCTTCCTCTCATTGATCTGGGGTCTATTCAGAAGCATGGGTGGAAAGATTCTAAGAGCCAGAGATGATGGATGACTCTAAGAAAACAGTGCCTTCCAGATACAACATGAGACTGGTACTCTTATGAACTACGAAGCTTGTGGTGCCATGCACAGGTCTTAAACAGGTGGAAGATATAGTCACGACACTGAGAGGGGGAAATGGATATGGGTTCCCTAGAAATTATCTGCAATTAATATTTCACAGGCTATCTTAACCACACTAAAGTTAAGCTACATATAGTTGTCCAACACAGAAACTAGTCCATAGTATTTTTGTCTTATTAGTCTTTTGCTTATATATTTTAGTTCCTGTTTTTGTGTACTCTTTTTTGGTTTTTATTTGAGGAAGAGAGTGAGAGCAAACATCAAGTTTGGTGAGTAGGGAGGTGGTAAGGATCTTGGAGGAATTGGGAGGGGGAAACATGATCAAAATATATTGTATGAACAAAATGCTTTTAGTTAAAATCTTCAAGCACTGTAGAGAAAAAAGATATATAAATGACTAAGAAACTTCTGAAATATAATCAACATCTTTTATCATTAGTGAAATGACTATCAAAACCACAATGTTGCTTTATGCAAAAGTAGGATAGGAAATGATGATGATGATGATGAAGAAGAAGAAGACAAAAGGAAAATATGTGCTGGTGACAACATGGGGTAATTGGAGATTTTATCCATATTTTTATGGAAGTCACCTGGTTCAGCCACCTTCAAAGGAAGTTAGAAGTCTCTCAAAAAATTAACAGTATCATTGTAACATGACTCAACAGTTAATAATGTTTATGAACAATGGAAATTGTTTTTATAGTACTTCTTTTCCCAGTTTGTTTCATGCATATTTAGTGATAATAAATATTTCTGAATGCTTAATATATAATTTCTTACTTTTTTGACCTGTGCCAGAATGACAAGTATATGATATAACCGTTTTGTCTCATGTTCTCAAACAGCAGAATTTCATATTATTTTATGGGAGATTGGATATTATTGGGGCTGGAGAGATGGTTCAGTGGTTAAGAGCATTGGCTGCTCTTCAAAAGGTTTTCAACTCCCAGCACCCACAACTCAGGCAGTTGTAAATCCAGCTCCAGGGGATCTGATGCCTTCATACAGACATAGATGCAGGCAAAATATCAGTGCATATGAAGCAAAAATAAATAAATCATAAAATTTCACTAAAAGTTCAAACTATCTCTTCTTTTATGTTAGATATAGGATTTCTTCTTTAGTAGCCACACATGTTTCAGGCTAATTATATTCCTGTATACTATTTACCCCAATATTGTTTGGTCTGGGAAATGATCCATGATAGTTTCAGTTTAGAATGAGTATGTTTATTAAGTACATGGCAAACCAAAGTAAAAGAATAAATACCTAGTGACACATGGCTAGACAGACAGACAGATAGCAAAACATGGTCAAATCAGGTGCTCAAAACATCCCACAGAATAGGGGATGGAGAAATGGGTCAGAGGTAATAGCTTTTGCTGTTCTAGTCAAGGACCAATTTCTGTTCCCAACCACCCACATGCCAGATCACATGTATTTCTAACTCCATTTCCAGGAAATTTAATTCTTTCTCTTGGCCTAAGTGGGTACCAGGCATGCACATCATGCTCATACATATAAGCAGAGAAACATTTATACACATAAAATAAAATCACTTAGCATTTGACTGAGGAACCATCACCGAGGTTGCCAGAGCAAACCACTAATACAGGCAGTCCCAGGAACACAGTGTCCTCTCAGATGAAGCTTCCCGATAAAAGGACAAAAAGCCACAAGTAGAGGTGACATTTCTAAACCAGGCAGTTACAACATCTAGCAGATATTGACCATAGACATTTAGGTAGTCAGCTGGAGCTCCTGACTGATCTCACTCTCTGTGTCTGAGCTTCCCGCAGCTGAGCTTCTGCCTTCTCTTTCTCACTGCAGGCATTTTATGTCATGTAATAAAACACAGTAACCTGTGTTGAAAATGGATCAGCTTCCATCTGTTCTCAAGAGATCAGTGTTTTCACCCTTAGGCTGTTTGACTCTTCTTGACCCCTGTTACAGAATTCTGGGTCAGCCCATTCCCAGACAAAGATTCTTGGAGTACACTTGATATTAAACATACTTGGGTATAAAGTGTGTGTGTAGAGGGGAGCAACATAGCTTCCAGAGTCAGATCCTCAGTGAGCTTAAGTAGCACATAATGTACATTACACCCACCAACAGATATTCTTTAATTAGCTCTTTTTCTTCCTCATTTATCTCTCATTCTCTTAACACAGACACACATATCCAACATCACTTATTGTGAAAATCTCCTTTTTCTATTTTCTACGTTTGAACTGACTCTTAATTGACCTATTAGGGACTGGTAAGTGTATCTTTCTTGGGGTGGCTGTGATCACCAAGTTTGATTAAACACTGGCTATAGGGACTGTAGCCTGTTTACAATCTCTAAATCTTGGTTTTAGTAGTAGCATGGAGTGTGTGTTTCTACAGGTGCCCGCCACAACCCCAGAAATGGGCTTGTCTTTTAGGACACAAAACCACTACTATTTTCAAAATAACAGTTATAGTGTTTAAATAGACTTTTGTCCTAGATATGTGTGAGCTCTTTCTCTTTTTTGTTATTTTTTTTAAATTAAAAACAAGCTTGCTTCACAAGTCAATCATAGCTCCCTCTCCCTCCCCTTCTCCCCTGCTCTCCACTTCCTAGAAACCCCCATCCAAACCCCACTCCACTCCCTAGGGTGGGTGAGGCCCTCCATGGGGGTCTCCAAAGTCTGTCATATCATCCCGAGCAGGGCCTAGGCTCTCCTCCATATACCTAGGCTGAGAGAGCATCCTTCCATGTGGAATGGGCACCCAAAGTCCATTCGGATGCCAGGGAGAAATACTGATCTACTACCTGAAATCCCATAGACTGCTGAGGCCTCCTTACTGACACCCAAATTTAGGGGGCCTGGATCAGTCCCATGCTGGCCTCTCAGCCATCAGTCTGGGGTCTATGAGCTCCCCCTTGTTCAGATCAGCTGTTTCTGTGAGTTTTACCAGCCCAGTCTTAACCCCATTGCTCATCATTCCTCCCTCTCTGCAACTGGGTTCCAGGAGTTCAGTTCAGTGTTTATCTATGGGTTCCTGCCTCTGCTTCCATCAGCCACTGGATTAAGTCTCTAGGATAGCATTTAAGGTAGTTATCAATCTCATTATCAGGGAAGGGTATTTAAGGTAGCCTCCAAGAACTCTTTCATTGGGTTTTTCTCTCCCATTGATCCTGATAATATCTTGAGACAATAATCAATGATAGATATTAGGTAAGAGACCATCTACTTGCCGCTCTACCTCCCAGAAATCAGGCCACACTTTCCAGTAATCTGTCCTCTGTAAGGACAACCCTACTTTGAGCATTCAGGCTGTGTGGGTGGGTCGATAGGGGGAGAATGAAGCCAGTTCCTCTTGCTTTCAACAGCAAGATAAATTCATGCCCCTGCTAGGCACCCAAGTCTTTTGTTTCCCTTGGCATGCTGGCTGGTTTTGCCCAGTTGAGTCACATGGGAATAAGGAACATCAATTGAGGAAAAACTGCCATCAGAACTGTCTGTAAGCATGTCTGTGTGTCATTTTCTTGAATTATAATTGATGCAGTAGGGTTCAGCCCTCTTTGGGCAGTGCTGCCCTTAGGCAGGTAGTTCTGGGAAATTAACAAAGGTAGTTGAACAGGATCTTTCTTCCATGGCCTCTGTTTCTGTTTGAGTTCCTACACTAGCTTCCTTCAATGATGGACTGGGAGTGTGATGTATAAGTCAAATAAACTCTTTCCTAACCAAGTTTCTTTGGGTTATTGCATTTATCACAGCAGTAGAAAGCAAACTAGGATACATGTAGACTGCATCTGACAATGAAACAGTGAGGGATTTGTTACCCCTGAAAGCCTATAAAAGTAATAAACCTTTGTTCTGTAGGGTGTCTCTGAGGGCCACTTACAGGCCTAGCTCTCCTTTTAGAGCCCATATCATGCTGTACATAGCATACATCTCTGCTACTCCCCACTTTAAGCATCTCTCCTAATGAAGGCAAGGCTGCCTCACCCTTCATGGTCCCACCATGCCTCTGATATGAGCTCTTTCTAATTCACTCCTACTTCAAGGCCTGATGGTGGGCCCTTCCCACTATGATCACAAGACTCTGTCTCTTAATGGGGCAATCTTGTGGCAACTCCTTTCTGGATCCTGATGCTCTGATGTACTGGTCTCTGACTTACAACAGTGAAGGACTGGGAAGAGTCTGTTTTCCAACCTGTATAAAGGGGTATGTGGCTGTGTGGATCACTGTCTCCAGTTGGTTTCCTGAGAAGGAGTTTGCCTCCCTCTAAGATGAGACAGAATGAGAGCCTAACTTGGGGAAACACTGATGGCTTGTTGTTTGGGGTCCACAGCTGTTAACTCTGACTTTCTTGGTAATGCATGGTAATTCTATTTAGAGAGATAGACTTGAATGAAGAAATGAATTTAAAATGAAAATTTATAAAAATAAAATGGTGAATTTAACAGAGGATACAATGGCATTTGTACTTAATGAATTGATTCTGGTCTTAGTCCACTAATTTTCTGATCAATGGATATGATAAATGCTACCAGAAGAGATGTCCACTCTGAAAACTGTATTTCTATTTAAATGTAATACCATATAATAAACAGTATATCCTTTCATTCACACCCACATTTTCAGTAATGTCTGTGAAGGTCAGAGAAGCTATTAAAACAGGATTTCAGTCCTCACTCCCTCATCATTTTCACCTCCAAAGAGTACTTGTCAACTGATCTGGAAATAAGATCATTACAATTTGTTTTCTTTCAAATCACTATTGATAGTTTTAGAACCTTAAAAAGTCAAACCCTTTGAGATTGATTTCTGCGTTTTCAGATTTAGTGTTTCAGAATATGAACACTTAAATAAAAATAGTGAAACTGACAGAACTTGGGATTGTCTAAAATGTATTTTAAGTAGTTTACACAGAAACTTATGAATATATGAAGGATTTTTGGATATAGATATGCATTCCAATATAAATCCTGTACTTTCAGATAAAGATTGTGCTAGTGCTTATGTAGTAGAAAATCTAATGTAGGTGTGGGTGGTGCAGATATTGATGCTGCAAAGAGCTGAATTCAGATTCTCTTGATAAATTGATCAATTTTAAGACTCTGGCTTAGCTTCTTCAAACTTAATTATTCCCCCTGGAAATTGAGACTATTATTTGTATGTCACAAGTATGATCTGAAGGTTAAGGTATTGATTCCATGTATGTATTTGTTCATATAAACATCAAAATGCATTTAGCAAAAATAATTAGACTTTGTTTTTAATGGCTAGTCTGTGGGTTTCCCTCTCTGACTGACTCAATGGATGAAAGGTAGTCCTCCTATTGCCACAGTTTTGTCATCCTGACTCCATATTCTGACACCAGCACTCCAAGGGAATTTGGGATACCTCTTCTCCTACATGACTCAACCAGTGGATCTGTAGCAGCTGTTTTAAAAATTAATTTTATTAATATTAAGTTTTCTAATCCAAACTAAAATGTCCTAAAAATATCTACCCTCTCCTGGGATAAGGCAGGATGGAGGGAAGGACATGTGTTTTCCATCTGTAATAGTTACAATGAGAAGACTTCAAAGACTGCCACACAGAAAAACACTTTAGTTTAAATTCTACAGGAGATGGAGTGGAAGCAACAAGGAGGACTTAGGCCTAAGGGAGTTTGACTAAGCTTGAAGTAAAATTTACCATACAAATTCATCTGGGAAATAAAGATTTCAGTAGACTTGTGTTGTAAGAGGGAGTTGGTGAAAGGTAGAGAAAATTTGAGAAAGTATCTAAAATAGTAGAGTTAGTGCTAAAGACAACAGGAAATGCTCACAGATAGAGCTTCAGAGCTGTACACAACTCTGCTGTATTTGGGGTCTTATAAGTTTTTGGGGGTGAAGCTTTGAATTTTTGTTATAATTATTCATTCTCCTACTCCATTAGTTGCCTCATGCTTTGGCATCTTCCATTCTTCTCTCATGGAATCAATGCTCCAGCGTATAAATGCCTAAAAACTCTTTGATTAAGAAAAGTCTCTAAGACCTTTTAGGTGATTGGCTACTATCTTATTGATTTAGTTCATAAAATTGTTTGCTTGCTTCTTGTAGTTGCTATCGATACTTAGAACATGGTGGAAGTTATTCCCTTGCTTGTTACTATCACCTCATAATAGTCATTTCTAAAAATTCTTTTTGAAATATAAAATTATCAGTGTATGCATGATGGATATTTTTGGTTTTCAATTTGACTACATATGGAATGAACTAAAACACACCATGTTTTAGTTAATTTAACAAAATTGTCAAAATAATTTGAACATCCTGATTCACCTATTATGAGAAACGGATTTGGTGACTCTCTATGTAAAATTTTTGGCATTTTGTGGAAAAATAAGGAAAATAATGATGATGATTGGTTGTTCCTAGCATCTCTCGATGAAGTGACAAAGGAAAAGGATGAGCTCTGTGATAAAAAAAACTCACTTCTAGCATCTCAGAATACAGTAAAGGACAACAATGAACTCAGTGATAAATTGACTTGCTCCAGATGTGCATAATTAGTTCAAGGTTTTCTAAGGTGATCTTGAAGAAATGTTTCCCTCTCCCAGTCACAGAACCCAAATTTCAGAAAATAAAACTGAATTATAAGATTGACTAAATTACAGAGAAAATTCAAGTCCTCAGAGGATGTCAGCAGTTAATGTAAGAGCATTAATTGGTAAAGAAAGAAATCCTATAACATGGGGTGAAAATGCATAGAAGGACCCTAATGTGACTAATAACTTGAACCCCATCTTTATTTTTCTTAATTTAAAAAAATAATTTAAAAAGATTTATGTATATGGTGCTCTATCTGCCTGTACATCTGCATACCAGAAGAGGTCATCAGATCCCAATAGATGGCTGTGGACTACCATGTGGATGCTGGGAATTGAACTCATAATCCCTTGAAGATCTATCAATGTTCTTAACTAGGGAACTATCCCTCCAGTCCTGAACCACTAGATTCTTAAGGGTTTATCTCATTTAATAAGTCTTTCCACCCTTATGAAATGATGCCCCATCCAGAATTTCACCACACGAAGGCCCTCCCCTCCATTTATCTGAAGAGATTAATCCTTTACTGTCTCTTAAATGAGAAATAGCTTTCCCTGAAGTAGTTGCCAGGCAAGACAATATTGATGCTCCTCAGGGTCTGTCAATAGTTTCCTCTACATCTATAATCAGACTTAAGGGCAAGAAGACTGCTAGAAATGAGATAGAAAGTGTGGTCCCATGAGAAGGTGTGTTACCATTAAAGAGATTACTGAGTTTGTTAATCCATGCAAGGGGAAGTCCGGGAAATATGTATGTGAATGGATTTTAAGGTGTAGAACAATGATGGAAGGAACATAAAAGTGAATCAGACTGTGTTTATGGATGCAGGCTCAGAGGATGGAGATTCTAAATTTAACATGGAAACTCATACAGTTGAAAATGTGTCAAAAGTTTGTTTGATTAGTTAGCTAAAGCAAACAAAATGAATAGAAATAGAAACAAAGGGAAATACAAATAATGAAACAAAAGTTGGTTACTATGAGTAAACTCTTAACCAAACTAACTAAAAGGGAATATTTGAATTAACAAAATCAGAAACAAAAGGGAAATCATGATAAGTAACAGTTATCTAAGTTAAATCAAGATAAGATAAACAATATAATAGACCTATGACCCCCAAGGAAATACAAGTCATTAAAAGTCTGCCAACTTGAAAAGCTCAGGGCCAGATGGTTTTATCACAGGAGTCTATCAGACTTTCAAAGAGTGAATATCAATACTCTTCAAATTATTCCACAAAACAGAATAGAAGTAACATTGCTAAATTCATTTTATGAAGCCACAATCACCTTGATACCCAAAGCACACTAGTTTCAACAAAGAAAGAATTACAGATCATTTTAGTCATTAACATAGATGCAACAATACTCAGTGAAATACTCACAAACTGAATCCAAAAACATGTTAAAAACTTCATCCACCATGATCAAGTAGGCTTCATCCCCGGGATGTAGATATGGTTCAATGTATGAAAATCTTTCATTAAATCCTCCATATAAAGCATCTGAAAGACAGAAAAGACATAATCATTTCGTTAGATGCTGAAAATGCCTCTGACAAATCCAACACCCCATCATGATAAAAGTCTTGGAGACATCAGGGATACAAGGAACATATGTAAACAAAACAAAAGCTATATTCAGCAATCCAACAGTCAATTTCAAATTAAATGGAGATAAACTCAGAGTAATTCCATTAATTAAGACGGTCCATTTTATCCATATCTATTCGGTAGAGTACTTGAAGTTCTAGCTAGAGCAATAATACAACAAAAAGGAGAGCACAGGGATACAAATTGGAAGGAAGAAGTCAAAGTATTGATATTTGCAGGTGATATAATGGTTTATATAAGTTATCCCCAAATTTCTACCAGACAACTCCTTATCGCTGATTAACACCTTCAGTGAAGTGGCAGACTGAAAGATAAACTCAAAACAAAATAAAATAAATAACCTTCCAAAATACAAACAGCAATGGCACTGAGAAGGAAGCCAGGGAAATAACATCCTACACAATAATATAAAATATTTTGGTGTAACTGTAACCAAGAAAATGAATGACCTGTATGGTAAGAGCTTCAAGCCTTTGAAGAAAGAAACTAAAGAAGATATCAGAAGTTGAAAAGATCTCCCAGGCTCATGGATTGGTAGGATTAACATAGTAAAAATCACCATTTTACCAAAGGCAATCTATAGATTCAACACAGTACCCATGATAGTTCCAACACAAATCGTTTTACTCTTTTTTTTAATTGATTGGTTTACATTCCAATCCCAGTTCCCATTCCCTTCTCTCCTTCCCCTCCCCCCACTTTTCCCCTTTCCCATCTACTCCTCAAGGAAGGTAAGGTCTCCCCTAGGAAGTCTAAATCTGTCCCATCATTTTGTTGAGGCAGGACCAAGTAACCTATTGACCATCTATGCCATTGTGCTAGGGTGAGCAAGGTATCTCTCCATGTAGAATGGGCTCCACTAAGTCCGTTCATTTGTTAAGTGTTAGCTCTTGGACCCACTGCCAGTGGCCTCATATATTACCCCAGTTGCACCATTATCACCTATATTAATGGAATCTAGTTTAGTCTTATGCAGGTTCCCTATTTGTCAGACTGGACTGAGTGATTTTCACTGGCTTAAGTCAGCTGATTCTGTATTTTCCCATCATGGTCTTGACTCCTTTGTTCATATTATTGACCCTTCCTCACCTTGATTGTTCTTCAGGAGATCCTGTGCCTATGTATTCAAGTATATTTCCCACTTTCTCTTCTATAAGGTTCAGTATGGATGGATTTATATTGAGGTCTTAGATTCATTTGGCCTTGAGTTTTGAGCATGGTAATAGATATAGATCTATTTGCATTCTTATAAATATTGACAGTCAGTTATACCATTACAATTTGTTGAATATGTCTTATTTTTTCCATTTTATATTTTTAGTTTCTTTGTCAAAAATTAGGCGTGCATAGGTGTGGGGGTTGATATCAGGGTCTTTGATTCGATTCCATTGGTACGCCGTCTGTTTTCATTACTACAGTTCTATAGTAGAGCTTGAAGTCAGGGATGGCGATGCCCCTAGATGATCCTTTATTGTACAGGATTGTTTTTACTATCCTGGCTTTTTTGTTTTTCATTTTTGAACCAACGCAAATCTTTATAGACCTTGAAAGAACAATACTGAACATAATATGGGAAAACAAACACACAAACAAAAACAAGTTTAGCTAAAAAATCTGTATAATAAACGACCATCCAGAGGTATGACCATTCCTGATTTGAAGCTCTACTTCGGAGCTGTAATAAAAATCATATGGTATTGGTATGAAAACAGACACGTTGATCAGTGGAACCTAATCAAAGACCCAGGTGCATGTCCACACACCTCTGAAAACGTGACTTTTGATGAAGAATCCAGAAATATACAATGGAAAAAAGAAAGCATCTTCAACAAATGGTGATGGCATGACTGGATGTCAGTTTATAGAATAATGAAAATATATCTACATCTATCATCCTGCACAAAATTCAAGTCCAAGTGGATAAAAGATCTCAATATAAAATCTGATATACTGAACCTGATGGAAGAGAAAGTGAGGTATAGGCTTGAATTCATTGGCACAGGAGACAATTTCTTATACAGAACATCAATAGCACTGGCAACAAATGAGGCCTCATGGAACTGAAAAACAAAGGACACTTAATAGATCAAAGTGGAAGTCACAGAATGGGAAAACATTTTCACCTACTCCACATTTGACAGAGAGCTAATTTACAAAAAAAAAAACGAAGGGCTCAAGAAACTTGACATCAACAAACCAAAAGAAATGTGACATCAACAAACCAATAATATAATTTAAAAATGGGATATGGATCAAAACAGAGAATTCTCACCAGATGAATCCCAAATGGATAGGAAACACTTACATAAATGTTCAGCATCCTTATCCTTCAATGAAATGTTTATCAAATTGACTTTGAGATTCCATCTTATACCTGTTGGAATGGCTAAGATGAAAAATATAGGTGATGGTTCATGCTGGAGATGATATATATAGCAAGGGGAACACTTACCTATTGCTGGTTCGAGTACAAACTTATATAATCATTTTGGAAATCAGTATAGCAGTTTCTCAGAAAACTGGGAATCAGTCTACCTCAAGACCCAGCTATACAACTCTTGGTCATATACCTAAAGGAAACTCCATCCTACCACAAAGACACTTACTCAACTATGTTCATAGCAGCTTTATTCATAATAACCAGAAACTGGAATCAATCTAGATGTCCCTGAGCCAAAGAATGGATAAGGAAAATGTTGTAGGTTGTACAACATTACTTAGCTATTAAAAACAATGACAGTGAAATTTGTAGGCAAATTGATGGAACTAAAATAAATTAAGTCAGGCCAAGAAAAGCAAGCATAGTGTGGATTAACGTATAATTAATTATTAGCTGTAAACTAAAGGATAAAAATTCCACAATCCACAGACCAAGAGAGGCTAAGTATCTCTAGTAGGGGGAAATAGAATGTTCAGGTGCACTGGGGGTGGGATGGGGAAAGGAGCAGGAGGAATCAGGTGGCAGGTGTTTGGAGGGAGAGCGAAGAGAGAAACGGGGGAGACAACTGGAATTGGCAGGCATATGTGGAATGAGGTAGAAACCTAGTGCAATGGAAACTCCCAAGAATCTTTGAGAATGATCCTAATGAAGAGTCCTAGTAACTGGGGATATGGAGTCTGAAGGGGCCATTTCCTGCCAACAGAGAAGGCGTTGGGGTTCTTGTTGGGGTCACAGGTGGAACTTTGTCAAACATTGCCAACCTCAGCCATAAGAGATGGTGGAACTGTTGCCTTTCTTCTGTCCCATGCCTGGACCTAGAGACCTTGGGCAGTACTTGGTACAATGGTACCTGATTGTCCGGCCAGGGGACACCATCTGTATCCATTACTAATTCAGGTCTAGATTGGGTGGGCAGCTCCTGGGTGATTGTAGCTTCTGCAGACCCAAAATTCCATAGGAGAGGGACAATAATGAAATAATTCCTAATGATATTCTGCTGTACTTCTAGACCAGACCATGGCATAATTGTCATCACAGACATTTCATCCAAAAACTAATGGGGACAGATGCAGAGACCCACAACCAAACATTAGACAGAGTTTGGGGAATTCTGCAGAAAGGGGAAAGGAAGGATTGCAGGAGTCAGAGGAGTCAAGAACATTAGAAGAAAATGGCCCACAACCATGGCTCACAGAGACTTAATTGACAATCAGGGTACCAGCATGGGTCTGACCTAGACCCTCTGTATATGTTATGGTGGAGTAGCTGGTGTTCTTATGGGACATCTAATAGCGGGAGTGTTGGATGTCCCTGACTATTTTGGCAGCTTTTGGGACCTTTTTCCTCATCCTGAGTTACTTTGTCCAGCCTTAATATGAGATGATGTGCTTAGTATTATTGCAATGTGATATGCCATGATTGGTTGATATCCCTAGGAGGCCTGCCATTTTCTTAAGGGAAACAGAAGTGGAAGTGGATCTGTGGGAGAAGGGGGCTTCTGGGGAGGGACTTAAAGAAGAGGAGGTGGGGGACTGCAGTCGGGATGTAATACTATGAGAGAAGAATAAATAAAAAGTTTAAAAATATTCATTTATTTTTATCAAGTGTTTATTCCTTTTCATGACTGAATGGTACTCTACTATATATCAGTGAATATATCAGTTTGTTTTTCCAATTTTAATATTAAAGATGTGTTGATCAAAATGATGTGGAAAATATATAGTTAACCAAAAGATGCAGAAAATGACCCAAAATGTGAAATCTGCTTTAGAAAAAAAACTGGGAACACAGGTCAAAGGATTAGAAACATTTAACAAATTATTTAGGAAATCATGATTTTTACTAAATGCAATCTATGCTTAACATTTTTCTCTTCAGACCTATCTTCAGGTGGCAGGCACTTATCTGTTATCCTGGAAGAACACTAAGCTAGGAGACTGAAGTTCTAGCGATAGAACACATTAACTACCTTATGACTTTAGACAAGCTGTGTATCTCCAGCACCTGCTCTCTCTCCTAAGAAATGGATGAGTTGCTACAGGTCAACTGCATGATGCCTTCCAGTTCCAAAGCCCTCACACTTTTTGAATTGCAGCTGCATTTCTGATTGGGCTTAAGAGATCACTTCAGGTGGAAACAAAGAGATACTGCACTGAACAGACTAACTCTGCACACAGCAATCACTAGACTAACAGTTTCCTATGCACACTGTGTTCTTTCTTAATGATAAAGGAAGCTAGGCACAAAGGAATAGGGATAGAAGACACGTGTTTGCCTCTGCTCTCCCGGGTCACTGACACTAAGGACATTAGGCATTTTAAAACAAGACACATAAAGTTCTGCGAAGCTGTAAACCAAGAGTTGGTTACTTTTGATAAATTGTAGATCCACAGAGATTGTCTGTTAAGATGAACAACCACAAGGAAAGCATAACTTTTTAAATTAATCTCTTGTGTTTTTCTGGTTCACACCAACATCTCAGGTAAGACATATGATGCCTCTAGTGGTTCATTATAACTCCTCTCATTAATTGCACTCTGTCCTCAAAACACTTCTCTAGGGGAAAGAGGAGTAGCTAACAGAGAGAGCTGAGTTCCTCAGGGGACCTCATTAAATGTATTGCAGTTCTAAGGTGATTAATTCATGCAAATGAATTAGTGTTGTCAATGAGCCCTGCATTATATGCACACAGAGGAGGGAGAGAATCACAAACTTTAGTCATACCCAGGAGAGCACTGTATGTCAGCTAAAAGTTAATTCTGGGAGAAGGAAGAAAAAGGAACCCCTAGATCCATTGCTGTCATTTCAGAAATATTAAACATTGGAAGGATAGAGTATTAGATCTTTGTAGAATTTGAACACATTGTTTTAAAATAGATTTCTGTAACAGAAGTATAAGGGCCTTGTCACTTAGGGAGGCTAATCAGTTCCAGAAGCTGTTTTAAGCTGCCTTTGTCCACCTGGTGGAATTGTGTCAACAATATGAAGTCACTTATGCTTGCTCAGAGGCTCAGTGCTTATAATTCACTGTATAGAGCAGATGGGAGGGAGGATGAAGCTAGGCTAAAATCTTGAATCTAGGTGAATGACATGAATAAATATGAATATTGACAGCCAGAAGGACACAGTTGTTTGTTTCAAAAGTTTAGGTTAGTTTTAGGCTTGTTGAATGACAAGATGCCATAAGTGAAGAAAACTGAGTTTATCTCTTAGGAAGTCATGAGCTTGCTTTGTGCTCTTGAGTTACCAGGGCGGATAGTAAGGGACATGATGGAATTTTTGTGTGAACTGTAGTGAATTGTAATATACTTGCAACTTCCTGATTTTTAAGGTGATGCCGTTGCTTTAGCAGCATCTCTCAGGTAATTGCAATGGAGTTACAAATCTATGGGTCGGTGATGAGGATCAATCTCTTAGACCTAGGCAATGCACACTTGGGTGACTACATGCAGGACCAAATCTCATTAGAGATTTATATGAAAATAAAATAAATAAGGGCTGGGTTGCAGCTCAGTGGCAGGGTATGTACTTAGCAAGAATGCAGTCCAATTTCAAGCACCAAAATCAAATGAACAAATAATTAACAAAACAAAGACAAAAGGTTTACATGCTTCCTCAGAGTGTATATTAATACTCAATAAAGTGATCAAAGATACAAGTGGTGCCACTTGAAAAAGAAGAAAAGCTTAAGGCTGATAGTGGAATCTTAGAGAATGCCCGTGGAAGTGCTAAAGGTCATGGATAAGTAAAAAGACACAGTTTCAGAAGTACCGAGTATTAATGTAAAAAAGTATTCTCCCTTAAAATGCTCTATCATATAATTTATTTGAGCATGAAATATGAATGATTATGGCCAGGGAACACAGATTTTGGTTACTTCAAACACCATATTCCAATACAGTTAGTGTTTCAACAACTTTTTATAGTAACAGAATTAGTAAAGAAATAAGTAAAGACACTTTAAAAACACACTTGTGGTCCTAGTCTTAAGAATCCTAGACTTTGGAGGTAGAGAGCCTATACTCCTTACTACAAACCTCACCACTCCATCCTTCCTGAGTACCACATGTCCTGTGCCAAGTCTTCTTTCCAGGTAGGGACTCCAGATCTTTACCACAGACTCCACTCATCCCTATAGTATGCTCTCTTCCCATGATCTCCAAGTAGAAACCCTAGATTCATGCTGCCAGCTACACTAATTCCTTTGGTACCCACCCCATCCACTTCTACAGGTAGGAACCTTAGACTCATCACTGACTCTATCCAACTCGACAGTCTGCCCTAGGTCCTCTGTTAGAGAAAAGAATTCTAGGCTCTTGTTGACAACTCCAAAAATCCTGTGGCCCACATTCTAGTCAACTGTCTCTAGGTAGGGACATTAAACTTACAGAGCTAACTCCATTGACTGTGCTGTATAACAAGTCCCAAGACCCTCCCTCAAACTCCTCAAGTGTAGTCATTTATTTATGATTTATAAAGCTTGCCTGAGGATTCAGAAAGCAAAACAAGCCACAATCCACAGAGGCAGGCAGCAGTGATACAAACATTTAATCCCAACAGTGATACTAGCAAGCTATAGAGCCAGGCATTGGTGGCACATACCTTTAATCCCAGGACTCAGAATACAGGCAGATGGATCTCTTTCAGTTCAAGGTCACACTGAGCTACAATAAACTGATCCAGTCTAAAAGACAAACATCTCATCCAAAGGTTATCTCAGCACTTGGGATCCCACAATTTTAAAGCCAGCTTTAGAGAAGTATATAGGAACAGGACATTCAGTATTCAGCCACACTGAGGACAGGCTAGCCCTGTCACCCAGAGGTAGAGATTAGAACTAGTGGCCACCTGCTTTGATTCTCTGATCTTCAGCTTGAACTTTGAACCCTAAAACCTGTCTCTGGGTTTTTTATTTTTCTTAATTCACTCAATATTAGCAGTGAGAATCTTCTAATTCTAAAGAAGGTTTGTTCCTAGTCTTAGAAACCCCACTTAGACTTAGTTGAGCAAAAATTAATTACGCTATCCCATTTGAACATCAAGACCAAATTACCCCAAGACTAAACCCTAAGTATCCTTCAGCTGATCTACAGCTTTACAAGTTGGGGTAACAAAAAATGGAGATCAGCAAAGGAAATGCTCCATAAACAAAAGACAGACAAGATTCCCATACCAAAAAAAACACTATTAAGGACATAACTACACATGCCATTGCAAAAATAAATATAATCTAGACAACAAGTTATTGTAAAAACTCTCATAGTAACATTCCTTGAGAAAAGCAACTTAGATGTAACAAAAACAATTATTTCAAAATAGCAATAACAAATACAATGAAAGAACTCAGAATATTAATTAATGCCAAAGTGAAGACTGAAAACACAATTGAATAACGAAAAATACAAGACATGAAATAGAATTTAATAAAGAGATAGACTCTCTGCAAAAAAGCAAAAAATGAAATAAAACTCAAATGAAAATCACAGAAATTAAAGTGAAAAATTCAGAGAAAAGCTTCACTAATAGATTGGATCAAATGGAAGATAGAATATCTGGTCTTGAAAGCAAAGTAGAAGAGCTAGATTACTCAGTAAAAAGAAATATAAGATCCCACCCTGCTCATAAATAGAACATATAGCAACTTTGGAAAAGTATAAAAATACTAATCCTGTGAGTTACAGGTATAGACAAACAAGAGATCCTGGTCACTCAATGGCCCAGAAAATATTTTCAACAATATCATAGAAGAGAACTTTTCTGATGTATGGAAAGTGATGCCTATCACGGTCTAAGAGGCATTGCAGAAAACCAAATACACAGGATCAGAAAAGAAACTCCGTATTTTTTGTACTCAAAACAATAAATGTACAGAATAAATAAAGATGTTGAAGGCTGCAAGGAAGAAAAAGTGACTTACATTTAAAAAGGCAGCTCTTCTCTCTCTCTCTCTATCTATCTATCTATCTATCTCTATCTCTCTTTCGGGTAGCTGTGAAAACATATGGGCAACACCTTATTTCATCCGTCAAATAAGCCTGCTTATCTCGTCTTCCCTGTTGCCAGCATTGCCACCTTCTGCAAAACAACTTGTCTTTTTCTTCATTGCACCTCGTAGAGAAGATAATTCGAAAGGCCACAGGAAGTTATTCGCTTCCTTGAAGCATTTCCCAGATGTATAGATCTCATGAATTAGATTCTCCATGCAGATGATGCCGTATTTACCAAGAGATCGAACAATCAAGGAATTGTCTGTCGAGGCAATTTTCTTCTTATTGATTTTGCTTGTAGATGAGCTGGTTTATTGACTTCAGGTTGGGGCACCCCCATGCAATATATGGTTCCACAATCCTCAGCATGTTAATTGAAGCCTTGTTGAGTTTAACAAAGGTGCCATTGAAGATCTGACGAAGATGAAGCAGTTGCAACACCTTGTGGACCTTTGGGTTTTGATACCTCGGATTCAGATGACAAATGTCATTTTAGGTTCTGCCAGCACATAGAAGTTCCCAGCGTTCTTTGCCATCCTAGCCTTGCGAATCTCCATCTGGTCCATCTGCCTGTATTCCTTGTGGTAATGCTTTGCCTTTTCATAGATAAACTTCCTCCATGCCTTCCACAGTGTCTTCAGTGAAAACTTTTCTCGAAAGCTCTTTGCCTTCAACTCTGCAAAACCTTCGATTTTTCTTAGGGGTTTCTGGCACAGCAGGAACCTGCTTTTTCTTCTCCAGCAGAGCCTCCATGGTTCCAGGCAGAAAAAGGAGAGCACCTGTCTTATTTTTTTCAGTGGAGATCAATGAAAACTATAAGAAATTAGACTAATGATCTACAAGTTATTAAAAACCACAGATGCTGTCTTGGAATATCATACCACTCAAATTAAAAATAGTAATCCAGGGATATAGGAAAACTTTCCATGATAAAAAAAAACAGTTTTAAGGGACTGCAGAGATTGCTCAGCAGTTAGGAGAACCAGCTGCTCTTCCAGAGGATCCAAGTTCAATTACCAGCACCCACATGGATACTCACACATGTCAATAAACACAGTTCCTGGAGATCGAACACCCTCACATAGACATGAATGCAGGCAAAATGCCAATGCACATAACATAAAAATAAAATAAAAAACAAACCTTAAAAACAGATTTAAAAATTTATGACCACTAGAGGACACTAAAGGAGATCCAAAGACAAGGTTAAGCATACTCAAGAATGCACAAAGAATAAATAATTCCAGAACATTAAAATAAAAGTGGTACAATAAAACACAAAGCAACAATATGGTAGCAATTAACACACACCATTCATAATTCTTAATGGAACCAACTTTCCCATAGAAGTATAGGCTAATTGTATTAGAAAACAGGATAACAGATCAGACTTTTTTGCCTAAGAAACATAGCTCACAAAAAATCATAATTAGTACCTCAGGATAAAAGGATGAAAAAGGAAACATAAAGAAAATTAAACCAGGAAAAAAGCAGGAAATGCTATTCTAAATCTGACAAAGAAATCTTCAAGACAAAACTAGTCAGAAGAGAAAATAAGGGACACTTCACACTTAATTAAAGGTAAAATCCACAGTGTGTTACAACCTTAAATATATATACACCTGTCAAAGAAGGACCCAATTTCTATAGTAGAAGTGCTATTAGGCATAAAACAGCAGAATGATTCCTACACATTGATAGTGGATGATTTCTTTTTATTTCTTTTTTCATTTCTTTTTTCCACCAACCAGTTTCCACTCCCTTCTCTCCTCCTCTCTTTCTGTTCCCTCCTGCCACCTTCGGTGTAGCCCTAAATACATTCCTCCTTCATTCAGAAAGGAGCAACAGTGTGTGATTTCAATACTCTACTCTCACTAATAGGCAGGTCATCTGAAACAAGTAAACAGAGAAATTCTGGAGTTAAATGCATCATAAATAAAACGGACCTAAGAGATATCTTCAGAACGTTACATCCAAAGAGTAAGGAATAAATGTTCTTTTCCATGGAATGTTCCCCAAGTTAGACTATGTATTAGGACACAAAGAAAGTCTCAATAAATATAGGAAAATTGAGAGTACATCCCACATTCTGTCTGACACAATGGAATAATGCTAAATATCAACAGCAACTGAAACCACAAGAAGTACACTCATGGAAACTAACCACTACAGAACTGACTGGTCAAGGAAGAAATAAAGCAGGAAAAATTAAAACTTCCTACAACTGAAGGAAAATGAAAATAAAACATATCAAAATCTATGGAAAAAATGAAGGCAGCCCTAAGAAGAAAGTTTACAACACTGTATGTCTACATAATAGCTGTTGGGATCTCAAATTAGTAACTTAAGATGCACCTGCAGGCTTTAGAGAAAACAAAAACAAACAACACCTCTCAAGAAGAAATAATAAAAAGTAAAAAGTGGATGGGAAGAAACAATAAAAATCAGGGATAAAATTAATGAAGTAGAAATGAAAAAAAATTACAAAGAATCAATGAAACAAAAAGTGGGATAGGGCTTGAGGTCAGGGATGGTGATGCCTCCGGACGTTGCTTTGTTGAACAGGGTTGTTTTGGCTATCCTGGGTCTTTTGTTTTTCCATACAAAATTGATTATTGTTCTTTCAAGGTCTGTGAAGAATTGTGCTGGGATTTTAATGGGGATTGCATTGCATCTGTAGATTGCTTTTGGCAGGATTGCCATTTTTACTACATTGATCCTACCTATCCAAGAGCATGGGAGATCTTTCCATTTTCTGAGGACTTCTTTAATTTCTTTCTTTAAAGATTCAAAGTTCATACGATACAGGTCTTTCACTTGTTATAGTCCTGAAAACAGCTTGGTATTGGCACAAAAATAGACTGGTAGACCAATGGAATCGAATAGAAAATCCGGGTATTAACCCACACACGTACAAACATCTGATCTTTGACAAAGAAGCTAAAAATATACAATGGAATAAAGAAAGCATCTTCAACAAATGGTGCTTGCATAATTGGAGACTGGCATGTAGAAGAATGCAGATCGATCCATGTTTATCGCCATGCACAAAACTTAAGTCCAAATGGATCAAAGACCTCAACATAAATCCAGCCACACTGAACCTCTTAGAAGAGAAAGTGGGTGGTACCCTGGAACGAATTGGTACAGGAGACAGCTTCCTGAACATAACACCAGTAGCACAGACAGTGAGATCAACAATTAATAAATGGGACCTCTTGAAACTGAGAAGCTTCTGTAAGGCAAAGGACACAGTCAGCAAGACAAAAAGGCAGCCCACAGAATGGGAAAAATATTCACTAATCCCACATCTGACAGAGGGTTGATCTCCAAAATTTACAAAGAACTCAAGAAGCAAGACTCCAAAACACCAAAGGACCCTATTAAAAAGTGGGCTGCAGAACTAAATAGAGAGTTTTCAATAGAGGAGTCTAAAATAGCTGAGAGGCACTTGAGAAAGTGCTCAACATCCTTAGCCATCCAGGAAATGCAAATCAAAACAACTCTCAGATACCATCTCACTCCTGTCAGAATGGCTAAAATCAAAAACACCAATGACAATTTATGCTGGAGAGGATGTGGTGAAAGGGGGACACTCCTCCATTGCTGGTGGGAGTGCCAACTGGTTCAGCCACTTTGGAAATCAGTATGGAGATTCCTCAGAAAAACGGGAATAAACCTACCACAAGACCCAGCAACTCCACTCTTAGGCATATATCCAAAAGATGCCCATTCATACAACAAAGATGTCTGTTCCACTATGTTCATAGCAGCTTTATTTGTAATTGCCAGAACTTGGAAGCAACCTAGATGTCCCTCACCTGAAGAGTGGATAGAGAAAATGTGGTACATCTACACAATAGAGTACTATTCAGCAGAAAAAAATAATGGAATCATGAGATTCGCAGGCAAATGGATGACACTAGAAGAAACCATCCTGAGTGAGGTAACCCAGTCACAAAAAGAGAAACATCGCATGTACTCTCTCTTATATGGATTTTAGACATAGATCTGGGGAGTGCCAGCCTACAATACTATGGCCAGAGAGTCTGGGAAACAGAAACTTCATTCAGTGGCTGATGGAAGAAGAGGCACACTCCCACGGCTAAGCACTGAGCTGAACTCAAGAAAGCCAGTAACAGAGAGGGAGGACTGATGATCAAAGGGATTAAGACTGGACTGGTTTAACCCCCAGAAACAGCTGACCAGACAAAGGTTAACTCTTGAATCCCAGGCATCAGCCTGGGAAGCCAGCATGGGACTGATCAAGACCCCCTGAATCTGGGTGTCGGTGAGGAGGCCTAGGGAATCTATTGAGCCTTGGGCAGCAGATCAGTACCCATCCCAAGTATACACACGGACTTTGGACTCCCATAGAACAATGTGAGGTGCACTCTCAGCCCGAACTCTTGGGGAAGGGTCTAGGCCCTGCCCTATATGAAATGACAGACTATGTACACCCCCATGGAGGGCCTCACCCTCCCTGGGGAAATGAGGGGATAATGGGGTGGAGGGCTTGGGAGGAAGGGAGGGAATGGGAGAGGGACCTGGAACTGACTTGAGAAGCAACCTTTTTTCTTATCTAAATTTAAACTGGAAAATAAAATTTAAAAAAAAGGAACCAGGAAGGCAGATCAGTCTCTTTGGCACAATAAAAAACAGTGTTTCTGGGAAATGAAAAAAAAAAGAAGTGGGATAGGACATCCAGGGCTACACCAAGAAATTATGTCTAGGGAAGACAAACAAAAAGTTTAGCTAGACTGAGAAGCATTTAAGCAAATTAACAACAACAAAAAGAATACCCTGAATTAAGAGTCTGTGCTTTTCATCAGCTGGAGCTGAAGATTTTGCTGATTAACAAGAGATAAGAACCACTGAAGTGAACATTTGCTTTTCAGAGACAATCAATCTAGCCAAACTGGGCTGAAGCATCAGCTGTGATTAAGAACAGGCCAGTATCACTGAGGCAAAATCTTCTGGGGAGTGTTATCATTAGCACACAAAAGCCATAGTCCAGAGGGGGCCAGGATGTACCTTGTGCTGACTATTGTACTTAGTAATGTGTAAGGTCTTCCTAGGTTATTGTTTTTAAAGGTATGAAAGTGTTATGGAGAACAGTTGAGGCATTGTCCCATGTGACAAGGTTAAGGTCACTGAACCGAGCTCAGGAGAGGCTATTGGTAAAGGCGCAGCCCAGTTGTAGCAGGGACCCTAGTATTTTGGAGAAGCCACACCCAAAGGATGACCACCAAACACTGTAGATCAGTGCTGGCCTGAGCTTAAGAAACAAGCTGTGTGTGCTGCTTAAATTAGAACTGGAGAAATGAGCCCTTTGGACCACAGAAGACTGATTTTGAACAGTACACTGTTGGACTTGGGTTTAGTTTTGACTCAATTATGACTGTGTTGTGATTCATTCATCTCTGAGTAAGAAAGTATTTAACTTATTATTGGTATTATAGGAGCCTACAGATGAAAGACTTAAGATTTTTAGAGAGACACTGGAATTTTAAAGACTTGAAATTAGGAGAGATTTTTGGATATTTTAGAGATGCTAAAAGAGACTTTGGATGTTTTAAAGAGACATAACTTTAGAGTGTTTGAGTTTTTATTTGAGTTTACACTGGGAATTTTAAAAGTTGAAAGGTGTGATACTGACATCTTCGGGGGGGGGTGATGAGTACAAAGGAAAGGTCCACATTAAATAGAATTGTGACTGTGTGTCAACTTGATAAGGGGTCAATTGTGAGGCACAGTTTTATGTCAACTTTACACAAACAATGTAGAGTCATTTGGGAAGTACCCTGTCACAATTATATTGCTATGAAGAGACACTGGCCACAGCAACTCGTAGAAGAGAAAGGATTTCACTGTCAGAAATCCCATGAATATTTTCCCTAGTGTACAAATGGACCTTGGGAGCCCACTCCCCATGGAGGTCCATGTTCTCAACCTATATATATGGGGGAGGGAGGGCCAAGGGCCTCTCCCTAATGATGTGACAGACTAATGGATGGGGGTAGTATGGGGAGGATGGGGGAGTCAGTAGGGGTTATGGGACGATGGGAGGGAGAGAGAACTGGGATTAATATGTAAAATAACATTGCTTCTAAACAAAAAAGAGAAAGAATTTAATTGGAATCTTATTTCTACTTTTGTTTATATGTTTACTACACAACATAAGACAAAGTTTCAAACCCAAGCATCTATTTGAGATCTTTGCTGCTTCTTCATTGAAGAAACCCCATTCCTTCCATGTGATACAAGGCTTTAGCACTCTCTTCACCATCTTTGCCTATGTCTCCATTTTTCCATTTGTACAAATTTATATTTCCATGGTGTACCCAAACTTGTCTTTTAGAAAACTTGGTATTGCAATAGACTGTGGTGCCTACTTCGTACGTTTAAAACTGTGATGCAGTTTCCCTTCTCTCCTATGATTTTTCCAAGAGGGGTCTCTTTTGGGGTGTCTTAGTCTCATTAATAAAATAAGTTTGTTGTCTCATTTTCTCTCTGTTTCCATGAATGGCTCCTCACAAAATGCCCCAGCTACCTAATAAAGTGACTTCAGGGGAGGGGATCTACTTTGTATTTGATACCCATTAAACAGCACCTGATTAGCAGATGATATCTTAGGGATCCTTAAAAGACACCCACATGTGAGAATATGAAAGGTCCCAGTTCAGACTTTTCATCTGTTTTTTTCTGGGGATGAGATTAGGGATTCCTGGTTTATCTTGTTTTTATGGGAGCCAATGGAGTATATTTCAGGGCATAGTGTGCTAGGTCGTGATGATTATGATGAGTGATATGATTGTCTCCTGAGTCTGTGAGTGTTGGATATTTACAGTAGCTGACCTCCCTCTGGGGCTGTCCCAGAGGGATGGGAAAAGAAGAGCATGAGTCAACTCACCTACCATGTACTTGCTTCATAATCCTCGTATGGATTAGACCTTGCCAAACGTTTAAAATGAAACCCATACTGCTACCCTCTGAGGCTGCCTCTCCCATTAACTTCCTTTTGCTGTGAGGCTTTGAATTTTGAAGAGAAGTCTGTCTCCCAGCAGTTACTTCCCAGATATTGGCTGTTTTCTGGGGATCACATCCAGGTGAGAGCAGCAAGTGTGGTGTCTGGCAGTGTCTTTTGTGTTTCTTCCTTGGTTCCTTCCCTAGTCTAAGCTCAGACTCAGCAAAGGAACTGCAATCCAGCCTGTGCTTACAATTAGAATATGAAGCAGTTGGGAAAAGCAATTGTGCTCCTGATATTGGGTGAGATCTTTATGGACTAAAAGGAATGGCTACCTGTGCTTGAGAATGCTGGACAGAGGCCTCCAAGTTGGCAGGCCAGCTGTTCTTTATTCAAGATGTCCAGGAAAGATTTGTGGTGTTATCTTGTTTTGACAGTTACTCAGCCTTTATGTGGAGTTTGTGTTGGGGGTATTAAAGGTGTTGGGGGTTACTATGTTCAGTGTGGTTTCCCAAATCTAGATGTCTCTTCTTTTCCCTTTCTCTTTTATAGGAAAAAGGGAGAGGGAGAGAGGGAGATATTCTCTGTTTAGCTCTGGCTGTCCTAGAATTCACTCTGTAGACCAAGCTGGCCTTAAACTCTCAGAGATATGCCTGCCTATGTCTCCTAAGTGTTAGGATTAAAGGTGTGCACCACCACTTCCTTGCTTTGTTAATATTTCCCTAAACAGGTGTGAGAAGTTTACAAAAGATTAAAGAGAGTCTGGGCACTGAATGTCCAGAATACAGACAGCATCACAAACTTAGGTTTAGGTTTTGCCACTGCTCTAAATATATTATAGGTGAGTTTGGCCCACCCCAATATCCATCCCATGTGTGATATGCTGGAGCACATAAAGGGACTGGCCCTGCAGACCCAAATCTGCAGGATCTCCATGACACAGGGCAACAGCAGGATAACCCAGAGGAGTTCCAGTGAGGGCCCAGCATAGAAAGCAGAGTTCTCAAACCAGACAGACCAATGACTCCCTGCAATGAACACTTGTGTGTAAAAATATATGGACAAATGGGCTTACTGCGTGACTCAGCATATCATGCTACAGCTTCCATGGCAAGTCCCTCCCCTTTTTTCCTTTTGTCTCTTAATGGGGGAAGGGATGCAAGGGCAGAGGGTAGCTACACAGGGATAGGAAATAAATGGGATTGAGATGCCTGATGTGAAAGGCAAAGTGAATGAATAAAAAGAACCTACATGGTGAATCACAACCACCTTTAACTACAATTCCAGGAATCTGACATGCTTTTCTAGTATCAGTGGGCTCTCTATGGTGACATACATACATACACACATACATACACATATATACACATGCATACATACATATATATGCACACATATATACACACACATACATAAATACATGTACACATACATACATAGACACACATATACATACAGAATATATGCATAAAGGGAAAATACTCATTCATATAAAATGAACATAAATAAAAATACATGACTGATATTTCTAACTGGTCTCCCCAGCATGGGGTCGGCACTCTCACAAGGCAGCTCATGTTCCTAAGGCCACAGAAGTAGAATAGCTTCCTTAAGGTGGCATGCCTGTCTCCCTGAATTCTGTCATTCTATTGGGTGCTTGTATCGCAGAACACGGGCACTTGTGGGAGGGGTGCTATAAATAGAAAGTAGGAGCCCTTGGGCTTCACTACTAGAAGACTCTTGCAGTAGTTATTTTAGGAGGACCTAGAAAGCCATGATGGAGATAGGAAGTAAAATGAAACAGAGTGTGGTATTTATACTTATGATCCCAGCACTTGGGAGGCAGAGGTAAGACAATCATGAGTTAGAGGACAGATCTGGTAAAATAAACTCTATCTAAAAAATAAAAATTAAAAATCAAAATTCACACAAATCTCAAAACCACTAGATAGCCATGGTTTATAATCTGGCATTCATAATTTAAAACAAGCAGGTAAGAATATTAATTATGTATATGGAATGATGAGCTGAGATTTAAAGACTACTTTGTGTCTTTTCGTTGCCTGGGGAGTGAACCTGGGCCTTTTGCATATACTGGCCAAGACTTTGGTTAAGTATTGAATGTCAGTCTTTTAAGGACTAGATCATGCCTTCTGGGTGTGTTAATTTTTAAAACTGAAGTTTTAAAATTAAAAGTAGATAATGGGGTAGGTATTTGTATGCATTGCAACTCAGAGAGAAAGGTATCCTGGCAGTCCAGAGTCAAAAAATACCACAAAGTCATGGTAAGCACAGAAGCTTACAGCTCTGGGCAGGTGTAACAATTCGGCTCTTCCCAGGGAGGGTTTTCCCAGCAGAGCTGTTACTGCTCTGCTCCGCTCCACTCTGGAGAAGAATTACACTTCTAACACCCCCACAAACACACTGAGGGAACATTTCCTCAGCGAAAGTGTTGCATTCTGATTTGCTTTGCTCTGATCCATTTCAGTGAAAGTTGTTACAGCTAGGCTCTGCTCCTGCAAACGTGTCACACCCCACAACAAATCTCCCTCAAGAGGTTTATTGGGAAGGAAAATTCCAGGATGGTGACTGCCTCTAGGATGAGAAGAGGCAGTAAACCGAATAGGGTATGGTGTTTATAGGACTTCTTGGGAAGGGGCTATGGAGCATGTATTGCTGTTTTTTGTTGCCTGATTCTGGGGCAAGGACAGGGATTGGTGGGATTTTGTGCTCAGGGATCTCAGAGATTGGTGGTGTTTAATGCTCAGGGATTGGTGCAATTCTTCAGCCTGATTTGGGGCAAGCTCAGGTATTGCTGTGACTTCAAGCCCTGGTCCTGGTGTCAAGTCAGGGGCAGAGTGTTTTTTCCTTGGACTTTTTTAGCCCACAGTATGGAAAACAAAAAAAAATGGGTAATAAAATACATGTAGCCCGTAAGTACAAAGTAGGGGCTAATATAATAATTGTATGTCTTTTTCTGTTCAGCTTTCCATTTTGGGGGAGTTTCTGACTTCTTGCTTTCCTTCCACTTACCTTAATAAGGCAGATGCTTCCATTTCTGACTTGGGACCTCTCAGTAAGAGCATAGCATGTTCCTGCTCCAATGTAGCCTGGTTGTTCATTTGCATTTCTTGCAGTGAGTTAAATTTTCATACTGTGATTTCTCTGATTACTGATTCGTCTGTATGTTCTTTACCACCACTGAAAATACCTTTGTCTCTAGAAAGACCTGGTAGGTTGACCAGCCTTGCAACTACTCAGGCCCAGAACCAGAGCTATGAGTTGGCCCACTTCAACATCCACCCCATCTGTGATCTGCTGGAACAGGTTAAGGGACCAGTCCTGAAGACTCAAATCTTCAGGATTTCCACAACAAAGGGCAAGAGCAGGGTATGCAAGAGGAGTTCCAGTGAAGGCCCAGTATTGATAGCGTAGCAGAAACCAGAGACCTTGAACCAAACCAATGACTCTTTGCAATGAACACTCGAGAGTAAAATGTATGGATAGAAGGGTTTATTTGTAACCCACTGTGTCACACTATAGCTTCCATGGCAAGAAGTTTTCCCCTTTTTGTCTCTCTCCACAGAGCATTGTTTAGCTAATCATGTTTAAGGACAAACCACCTGCTTTGACATGAAAAAAGACACTCCTGGAAGAAACATGTATTTGTTTATAGTCTATTAGTCCTTAGTTTACATCATCTTTGTAAGGTACATATCCATAATTTCAGTGTATTCATTACTTCCCTATTGCTGTGATAAAACATCATAGCCAAGGTAACGTACAAAAGGAAAAATGTATTTGGGTCTTACAGTCCATGATGGCAGAGTGGAGGCACCACCCATGATGAGCTGGACCCTCCCACATCAAGAAATGCCCCAAAGATTTGCTGACATGCCAGTCTGACAGAGGGATTTTCTCAGTTGAAGCTTCCTCCTCTCAAATGACCCTAGCTTGTGTCAAGTTGACAAGAAACTAACCAGAACAGTGATTTAGCCACATTTATTGAAGGGCCATCCACAACACTGCCTATTTCCTGGGACTGGGAAAATACCAGAAATTGAAGGAGCAAAGCCTGCAATATCATATGCATGACACATTTTGTGACTTAGTCCAATCTTTGTGCTTATATTCTTCCCATTGTAAAGTGTAGTTTTCCTTCTTGAGAGCTGAGTCAAGATGATCTATCCAGGTGGTTGCTGCTATTACCAATTTTAAAAGTAGAAGGAGGAGGAAGAACGTTATGTGTATTTGCTTAACAGATGAAATAATGCCAGTTCCCTGGTTTCAAACAGGCTAATCTTGTTGTTCAATAAGCATTATTTAAAAGAACGTATTAAACATTAGTCCCAGCTTACTTAGAAGAACTTGGCAGTGTGCAGCAAACATGCAATTGCAATTCTGTACTCTTTCCTTTTCCCTATATTTGCTTTCTGCTACATGATGCCAATTTTGATACTGGACACACTTGGAACTTACTTCATTAACTAGTTCCTTAGTATGTCAGAATATCCTGGAGATGCAGGATCAAAAATTGGAGCAGCTGGTGTAGCAAGAAGGAAATTTACAAAGGACATTTTGGTTGACTTCTGAAAGAGCAGTTGCAGCAGCAGGCTTCTGTGCAGACAGCTGAAGAACCTGCAGTGCTCTGGAGGACAGGGGAGGTGAGCTGATCACAGAAGCATATTGCCTGACTTAAGGCCACGGTCCCCAAGGAAAGCTATGAGGACACTGGCTGGACCTTTAGTCCTGTGCTTGTGGCTGAAGCTGAACTGTGAGTGAGACCACTGGGAAAACAAGGCATTTTTGGTAATGCATATTATCAGTGTGAGGACCAGAGAGGTTCTTCCAAATTGCCTGAAATCACTGTGTGAGGAAAAGCAAAGTCTGGGGAATGGTGATCTCATGGTCTTCCTGCTGTTGCCTTTTGCACAAGTATGAGCAGAGGTGAGCAGGTGGAGCAGGAGACTTCTCTCCTGAGTGTCCAGGAGGGAGGAAGTGCCTTTATCAACTGCACCTACACAACCACTGCTCCTTCTTTCTTCTCCTGGTACAAACAAGAGCTTGGGCAGGTCTCCAGTTGCTCATGAATGTTCTTTCAAATGTGGACATAAAAGTAGAACAAGGACTGATTGTCCTATGGAATAAGAAGGACAAACATCTGTCCCTGAACCTTGCAGCTGCCCATCCTGGGGACTCAGTCACATTCTTCTGTGCAGCAAGTGCACAGTGCTCCCCATGCACACTCTGCCAGGCATAAAACTGATACCAGGAGAAAAACTTTAAAAATTTTTTGAAATAGAAAATTTTTCCATCTTGTAGTTTAGTATATGAACAAAACCCAAGAGTTAGCTTCAAGTTGACCTAAGAACATTTTGAAGAAAATTTTACTTAACATGAATAGTGATACATCCAGTTCTTTTATTGTACAGGACTGTTTTAGCTATCCTTTTTTATTTTTCTAGGTGATTTTGAGTATTGCTCTTTCAACATCTGTAAAGAACTGGAATGGGTTTTTGATGGGGATTGTGTTGACCCTGTAGATTACTTTTGGCAGAAGGCCAATTTTTATCATGTTAATCCTTCCAATCTATGAGCATGGGAGAGCTTTCCATCATCTGATATCTTCCTCAAATCTTTTTCTTCAAAGACATGAAATTCTTGTCATGCAGGTCTTTTACTTGTTTGGTTAGAGTTACCACAAGTTATTTTATATTATCTGTAGCTATTGTATAGGATGTTATATCCTTGGCCCAAACATCCTTTGTACATAGGAGGGCTACTGAATTTTTGAAGTAATCTTGTATCCAGCTACTTTGCTAAAGGTATTTATCAGCTGTAGGATTTCCCTAGTAGAATTTTTGGGTCACTTATGTCTACTCTCATATCATTATGGATGCCTTCTTCAGAGTGTGGCCATCTGCATGTGGGCATTTCTCCTTTTCCTGGGATCACACAACTCTCAGCCATATTCTTCTCTGATCCTGTTTGTTTTATTCAGATCCAGTAATTAGAGTACATACTACTGTCTCCCATTTTATGTGTTCTTACTATTCACTTTCAGTAAAACTTTAGTCGATGCTTATGAATTTATTTTGAACTTAGTTATAGAAATCTAATAAATAGCATATGAGAAGAAATTGCTTATTTAGAGGTTTGGTCTCCATGACATATCACTTTTAAATGAGTCACCTTTAACCCTCACTCTATCTAGACTCTCATGTTTTTGGACCATGTTGCATTTCCTCCACCAGGAACTAAAGAAGTGAAGGATGTTACTTCTGTGAGATTTTGTCGAGTTAGAAGGCCTGAACTCTCATCCAGTGGCTGATGGAGACAGAGGCAGACACCCACAGCTGTGAACCATATTGAACTCCTGGAACCCAGTTGCAAAGAGGAGTGATGACCAAGGGAATCGAGATCAGGCTGGTGAAATCTACAGAGGCAGCTGACCTAAACAACGGGCAATACATGGACCCCAGACTAATGACTGGGGGACAACATGGGACTGAACCTGGGTGACAGAGAGGAGGCCTTGGGAATCTGTGGAACCTTGGAAAGTGGAGTAGTATTTATTCCTGGCATGCAGAGGGTATCTGGGAGCCCATGCCACATGGAGGGATGATCTCTTAGCCTGGACATATGGGGAAGAACCTGGGCCATTCCCAGAATGATGTGAGGGACTCTGGAAATTCCTCATGGAGGCCCTTGCCCTCTCTGGGGAGTGGAGGGGGCATGGACTGGGGGCAAGGGGTTGGGAAGATTGGGAGTGGGGGAGGAGGGGAGGGAGAGGTTACTGAATGTGACATGCATAAAAAGTTAAATAAAAATTATGGGGAAAAATGAAGGCCTGAAGTCACATTTGTTGATGGTGTTGGTCCACTAGGGGGCACTACAGGCTTCACAGAAATAGCTTTCTGATGTGCCTAAATGGTTTGACAGTTAAAGAGACCAGAGAACATGTGAAGTTGTCAGTCACAGATAGCAAAGTTTATTCCTGGTCATTGGCTTTGCAATTCTATGGGACTATAAATCATGTGGAGCCTAAAATTACACTGTGAAAATCATTTTTGAGGAGAGATAAGGAACTAGAATTTTATTGATTAAGACAATGTCTGAAGCTCAATAGAAGACACCTTACTTACTCTGTGACTTCCAGGTTTAAAATTTTATGAGAACAGCCGGACTTCACTGATCCAGGAACTATTTCGATAGCTGCATCTAAACTTTCCATTATCTCCTCTCAGACTAGTAGGAACAAGAATAATTGGTTGAGAGAAAAAAAAAGCAATAAGTCACAAAACCAGAAGAAACATTATAGAGAACACCACTGAACTTGACCAGCAGTGTGTGGGTCTGCAGGGTGCAGAGAAGGGACTGGAGAAGAAGGGTAGAGACAGAAAATGACTCAGGGTGAATGCTGTTTGAAGAACCCACTTGTTTTAACAGCTGGAAATTTCGTTGGAAACATTCCTTTGCAGATGGTGACCTGCTGATTTCAAGAGAGTGTATTTAGTCCTCAGCAGATATTGCACTTCATTAAGAGTTTTGATATAACAAATTGGCGATTTCTGTCAATTTATAGAATTTAAGGAAGAGCTTACTCTCTCTATCCCGGTATGTTCTGTTATGTTAGTAAATCTTGGCTCTTTCCTGATACATCATCTCCTCCTCACATTTTCCCTCAAATATTTTGTACTTTAACTGTTAAAACAAACAAACAGGGATGAGTGTTGGTAGTGCATGCCTTTAATTCCAGCACTCGGGAGCAGAGGCAGGCAGATCTCTGTGAGTTCAAGGACAGCCTGGTCTACAGAGAGAGTGGCAGGACAGGCTCCAAAGCAATACAGAGAAAACCTGTCTCGAAACAAACAAACAAACAAACAAATAATCCTCTTCAGTTTCAAGCTTTAGGTGGCATGGCCTCCTGTTCGCTGCAGAGTTTTCATCCACAGCTCTGGAGCAGTTACTGTGAGGCCTCACTGGGCTGCTGTGAGCTTGGTTTTCTATCAAGATGAAAAATCTCAGATTTTCTTGGTGCCTGGCAAATGAGGGAGAGCCTGCTGCCTACAAGCTAGACATTGTCTGGAGCTGGGCTAAGAAACCTCAGCAGTTTGACAGGATCCATGGAGACCAGCCAGGGAGCTGTGCTGGGGCTGCTCTGGGCGCAGGTTTGCTGTGAGTTGTGGCTCTCTCAGATGGGTTAGGTGTGATCCACAGTTGACAGAGGGAATGGGCTGAACTGAGGCGATCCAGAGCTCCTCATGGCTGTCTCCGGGGATATAGAACACGCTGGAACCTGCAGAATGATGTCCCCATCATATGGTTTTTTTGGGGGGGTGGTTTTTCCTTTCTCTAAGCAGGGGTGAAAGGGATGCAGGTGGAGCAGAATCCTCTAGCCCTGAGTCTCCAGGATGCAGCGGGCTCTGCTCTGAGATGCAATTTTTCTCTCACCACGACAAATACTCAGTGGTTCAGACAGAATCCCGGGGGAAGTCTCATCAAACTTTTTTTCATGGCTCCAGGAACAAAGGAAAATGGGAGGTTAAAGTCAGCATTGGACTCCAAGGAGCACTATAGCACCCTGCATATCAGGGAAGCCCGGAGGTCTCGGGCACCTACCTCTGTGCTGCAGAGGCACAATATTCCCAGCAAGCCTAAGGCCTGGCCCCAAACTGCATCTGGGTGTGCAGCTACAGCCCTGACACAGGGAAACTCTGAAGGAGGTTTTTGCACAACTCTGGGGATCCCAGCTTATGCTATATCTCTGTGTCTTCCACTAGCACTTGATTGTTCCGTATTGCTGTGTCACATTATTATGCCCTTTCCTTACAGATCTCCATTTTTAGGAACAAATTCTCATGCAGAGTAGTGGAACAAGCGACAAAGTTCAGAGTACTGTCAGGGAGATCCATTGGCACAGTGTTCACTACTCCAAATTATTGTTCTAGAAAGGATCTAAAGAGACTTTCTGTTCAGAGAACAGAAAAGAGATGACGTAATGTTCCAGTCAATTTCAGGTTCTGATTTTTCAGAAAGAATGAGATATGTCCTATTGTAGGCCATGCCCTTTTATATGGTCTCTGGGTGCTCTGTAGACCTCCAGAATTAGCAATGATCCACTTTGTTAGTGAATTGTAAAAAAATGAGAGCAAATAAATGGGCCTGAATGCATAACATCCAGGACAGTTGTTCCAAATCTTTTACAGTTTAGAAATTCTCATTCTGAAAATGGAAAGCTTGAGGTCTCATTACAATGCAAATACCCACAGCCTGGGAGGTAGAGGTAAGTTTCAAATGAATCAAGTATGAACAGCAGGATGGTGTTTTCCCGCTTTATTAGTTCTTTGAGACTTTCATATAATGCACTCTGATCATATTCACGTCACCACCAATTCCCAGCAGATCCACTTCTTCTTCTACCCAGCTTCTCCCAAAATGAAACAGAACCTTCAAGTACAGTTTCTGCTGTCCATAACTCTAGGATGTGTGGCCTTCACTGGAGTGTGTTCGACCTACTGGAGCCACACCCCTAAAGAAAACAGATTCTTCACTCTCCTAGTAACTATCAGGTGCCAACATGACCTAATTTATGCTGGAATTTTTTGTAAGTTGGGCTTGTGTAGGTCTTGTACATGCTGTTCCAACTGCATTGGGATCATTTAAATTAATTATCTTTATAACTGAAGATTCAGTGGTAAAATGCATGAGTGGTAATTCTAAGTAACATTTAAATTATATTGGTTTGAGTGAAAATTGACCCCATATCTGCATGCTTTGTTGCCAGTTGATGAACTGTTTGGAAAGTGTTAGGGATCTATGGCCTTGTTGGAGGAACTGTGGGAATAGGTATGTCACTGCAGGTGGGCTGTGAGGTAAAAAGTACACACCAGACCCAGCAGTCTCTTTCTTTGCCTGCTGACTACTAATCAGTATGGAAATCTCTCAGCTACTTCTCATCCCATGCTGGCCAGCTGCCATGCTCCAGGCCATGATGACAACCGACTTATCCTCTGAAATTTAAAGCAATCCCCTAATTAAATTTCTTCTATAACTTTGGTCATAGTGTGTCTCTTTACAGGAATATTTCTTTTGAAGTTTACATTTCTAAGAAGCACCTGACATTATCCAAGTAGATAACTTTAAAAGGAGTTGCTAACAAAACAACATTTTATACACTAGTGAGTGAAACTGTACAGGATGAAGCCAGAAAAATCTCTGGTTATCATACACCTTTGCACCAACACTAACAGAACAATACCAGTATTATTATTTTTTTTGTATTTTTCATACAATATATTTTGATTATATTCTTTCCCTCCCTCAAGTCCTCCAAGATCCTCCCATCTCCCTACTAGCCCAACTTGATGTTCTCTTAAATAATTTTCAAATTGAAACCCACTAAAGCATAACAACAACAACAACAAAAGCATACACACAAAATTGCTTTTTGTTGGTCAACTACTACTAAACTTGAGGACTGCCTTGGAATGTGGTTAATATTTCTATTGTCATTTCACCTGAGAAAACAAATTTTCCTGATCCTAGCACATATCAAAATGCTCCTGGGTTAGGGATGGGACTTTGTGTCCACTTCCTCTTCTGGGATTTTGTATGACTTGAGTTTGTTCATGTCTTATGCATGCTTTCACAGTCTCTGTGAGTGTGTATGTGCATAAGCAATGTCTTCAGAGAATATTGTTCAGAGACAAGTACGATGTATTGAAGTGAACTCAAGCTGGTCATGGTCAGTGCTGGTTTATAATCTTGTAATCTCAGCCATCGGGATGCTGAAATATAGTGAATCATAAGTTAGATGCCAGCCTAAATTTCATGGCAAGATTAGTTTTAATTCAATGAGATGGAGTGTGTCAGTTCTTACAAAAGCAAATGAAAGACAAGAGGTGATCAGAAATGGTTCTGCTGTACAAGTTTGATGCAATCTGTGTAAAACCTCAATACACCCCCCTTTTTTGAGACTCAGAAGGTCACCTCAGTGGAAAATTCCCCAAGGTCCCTTCCCCTAGGCAGGGAACAAGGTCTGATTAGAATGAACATCTGGTCCAGAGCGCTGATACTGTACACCAGCAGGCTATAGAGATAAGTGTAATTCTGACCTTGTAGTTTCTCCAGGAAGGATGAGTTATGCCCGAGTTCTAACAATACCCCTATTGCTTGCCTAGATCTGCTCCTGCAGTAGCTCCACTTCTTAAATACCCCTACTAATTTGCTTGCCAAAAGTATGTATATAAAAAGAAAACTGTCCTAGGGCCTGGCGCGTTAAGTTAGCTGAGCTGCTGAATTGCCCACAGACGCCTGTGTAAACAATAGACCTCTTGCGGTTTGCATCCAACTGTCTGGTTATTGAGCTCGGGACATCATCGGGGTATTCAGCCTGAAGCCTGCTTACTTCAGGTCTTTCATCTGAATGTATTCTAACTTTGAACCAGCCTTTCTGCAATATTCTTTGTAGGGCTTATGCTGTGCATGTATTATTAGTTGTGACTAGGCATCCCATGGTTGTTCTCTGCAGTTAAACAGTTGTGTTTTCTTTTATGGTCTCCTGCTACTGAAAAAAGAATCTTCTATGATAAGGTGCATTTATTTGTGGGCATGAGGACAAGCTTTTAGAATGCAGTTAGGGATTTTATTGCCTTAGGAAAATGGCAGTGAGAGGTTCTCTTTTAGAGTTCATGATCACTCCAGCCATGAATGGTTGGATGCCCTGGCCAGCAGGGCACAACAAAGGTCGAGCCCAGAGAAGCCTGAAATGAGGAGACAGGAAACACGAGAAATGGACAGAAAGACAGGCTTCCTGATCAAGCTGTAAAGTTTTATTTTTCTCAGGCACATTATATAGTGGTTAGGCAGGAGGCTAGGTAAGGCAGGGTAATCAAAGAGAGGGGTTGTTGCCTAGTAATCAGACCACAGAATGTTGTTAGTCATGGGTCACTGAAGGTGAGCAGGTGAAGATAAGCAGGATGTTAGCAGGGTTAAGAGGTCACAGAATGAGGGATTGTTAATGACCTAACTATGGAATGTTCTCTCATTTGCTATCACCTATTCCTGTGAGCCCAAGTTCTATTTATCAGGAAGTTGGGGAGGGAAGAGGTTGTTTAGCTGCTTAACTGAATAATGTTCTTTCTTCAGCTATCTTCCTGTTGATTCATTAGTGGATGAGTGAAGGTTAACTGGCTGCATGTGTGGGCCTTTGGCAGCCTTCAAGGTTTAGTTATAATGATTACTCCTGGTAGTTGGAGTTGACAGTAACAGGCATGAATTCTCTCGCATTGAGTGGCATGTAAGTCCAACTCGGTGGTTGTTAGTTATGTTCAACATATAAGTGTCACTATTGAGGATGTGTGTGCTGGTCATTGCTGTGGTTCATAGATATCATAATTGGATAGGACTATTGACTGGCGTTTTCCCTTGGCAGGTTTAACATATCTTTGGATACTACGAAAGCTAGTCTTTAGGAAATAGACCCCTAGGTCAGTTGTGTCACGTCTGCTGCGCGGCCTGTGTCCGAGAACGTGCGGAGGGTGTCGGGTATTGAAAAGACAGAGACTCGTTCAATGATATAAAGAGAACTTTAAACAGGCTCCAAAAAGGTTCAAGAAAACCTCCTAAGAAAAGCTCCCACCAGAGAAACTTCTGCTCTCTCCTCTACCCTCGCTGGTTCTGCTCTGACACCAGAGGTGGATGTGTGTGGGTTTTTGAAGGTGCGGTTAGTCTCTGGACAAGGTCGAGGTCAGGGCGGTTTCCGTGGGAAGGCCTTTCCCAGGAACTTATTGTATCATTTTTAGTAAACAGGTTTTTACTAAACATTGTCTTACAGCTGCCTACTCCCAGGCAGAAGGGGAAGTGGCCAGGAACTTATTGTATCGTTTTTAGTAAACATGTTTTTACTAAACATTGTCTTATAGCTGCCTACTCCCAGGCAGAAGGGGAAGTGGGTCTCTGCTCAAGGTCTGGTGTTCCCACAATTCACCCCTTTTTATTTTCAAATGAGGCACTCCTGGCTTAGGTCAAGTAGGGTCACCCTCCCTTTCCCGTCTTTGGGGGACCTTGAACCCCTGTTTTAGGTGGGAGGGGTCTTCCCCACAGGTTGCCCGTCATCGGAGATACCCCAACCTTAAATCATCTGTAACCAACCTTCATGGCTATCGGGATTGCCATGGGCTAAGCTAAGCAATACTTGGTTACGGATCTCTTGTCTCTGGAACAAGGCACGTTTGAGCTTGGCATAAAGCCAGAATGCCTACCGCCACTGCCACCATTTCCAGGACCCCCATTGACATAGCGCCTCTCCATCACCATACCCATCACCAGATCTGGGCCATAACATTCTACCAGCCTTCATCTGTTACAAGGGTAACCCGCATGTGATTTACATTTACAATTTGATAAAGTTTCCAATCGTTTTAAGATCTGCTCAGGAAAGCATTTAGAGAGTGCACTTGCACAGATACATTGGGCACAATCATTGATGTTACACATGTAGCATTATGAAAAATATGAACAATAGTTGTCACATTAGGACAAGTTGCATTTCTCCAGAAAAATACACTGGCCTAGTCGTGATTCCAGAAACAGGAACCATCAAGTCTGGTATTTCAAGTGACCATGTCCTGTTCAAATACTGAAAAGAGGCTTTTGCCACTCATAGTCCATATCAATGTCCAAATATTTTAAATGGGTCCTTTTTCCCCTAAAGGGAAAACTGGCAAAATGAATTCTGTTGTTTCAAGGTGTGTCAAGGGCAGACAGTTAGTCTTTCCAGTTCTTTGTTGGCTTCGGGATGAAAACTCACGGGTCCGGAAGGTTAATGCAGCAGGTCTGTTGAGAAACTGGAAATCTCGAACTGACTGTTTTCTTTCTTTCTTGGGCTGTAGATTCGATGACATCAAGGGTCAGGAACACTGATTTAGGAGATCTCACTCAAACTGGCTTAGGTAGGCTCCCATGGTCTCAGGTCCAGTTTTTCTCTGCTCCATGCATCTCACTAATTGGTCTGACAGCTGCCGAAGCTTTATTCTTTTCCTACAAGAAAACACAAACATGCCCTCGACCCCAAATTAGGGTCTTCTCCACTGTCTAGTGCATGGATGTCTCCATTTGACCTGAGCAATGGTTGCTCAAGTTCCATCATGCCAGAATCTGTCTGAAGCTCACTGGCATTCACATTATAAAATTTTTAAATGAGGAGTGTATTATTTGATGAGTCATGTGGGGACTGGGGGCATTATTCCCCCTTTTTTATTTTCTAAAAAAGTTTTCTTTTTGAACTGTTGAAGCTGGACCATAACAGTAGAAGGATTTGTCTACCCTCCTTGGTTAACTATCTAGGTAAATTGGGCTTACTAAATAACTTTTGAAAATTATTTGAAGTCTGTGAGCAGTCTTTCCCAATCTAACCTGTAGAACTCTCACTAGCTGACAAGGCCTCATTTGTATCTTAAATTTTTCTGTTAAAACATTAACAGACTGGCTGGATGTTCCTTTTGGCTATATTTAACACAATCTAGGTAGCTTCTTAACTATTTTTGAAGGGATTTAAGTATCCTTTTAATCATATAAGCAGTTCACACTCACACATTCGCAATCACATTTCATACATACCGGTGTGGCCACACCATACATTCAGAACATACATGCATCTTTCAGTCATCCTTTTTCCCTAGGTCATCATTAGTCTATTGCAATGAAGCTTCCTTAATTGAAATCTATGTAAAAGAACAACTCCAGCCAATCCTTGAACTAAAAAGGTTAAAAAGTCCTGTATGTTCTTTATCATTCCTCCATTTGAGCTACAGTCATGGGGTACAGCTGTACCTACTCCTTGTAACTCTGTAGATGCAAGGTGGAGAGGCCAGGATTTTGGCCAAAAGTTTTTAGAGATGACTCACAAAATAGAACTTAAATATAAACAAAATTTTCCATTCCATATACCTTTGTCTTTTTCTTTTTTTTTTTACTTAATACCAGTACCTCCTTTATTAACCGTTACCAATTTTTAATTTACTCACTTTTAATCCATCATCCAACTGAGGGTGATCTCTCAGGTTCCCCTTTCTTTCCTGACCTTGGTGTCAGGTGAAGGCCTGGAGATTTAATCCAATCCACCCCCTCAACTGAGGGCAATCTTTCAGGGTCCCCTACTTTCCTGACCTTTGTCAGGCGAAGGCCTGGAGATTTAATCCGGTACCCCTAGCTTGGTACCCCTTTTTAACACATCCGCATAGCCTTACTGGCCAGCCTTTTAGATCTCTCAGGTTCCCTCAAAAATGACCAAAACCCTTCCTATCCCCTGGGGCCCTGGTCTCCAAAGGGAGGGATGCCACAGGGCAAATCTCTCCCTGTTCTAGTTTACCTACTTCCCTCCCCTGGCTCCAGCCCCTCCCTTGTGTCATCTGGGGGCCCCTGCTTTTGGACTTGGGTTCCTGGGTGGTGAGGATCACTCCCATTTCTTGCATGAGGTCCCGTCCCCAGAGGTTAATAGGGAGGCCAGGCAAAACATATGGCTGGAAAAGCCCTGTGTGGCCTTCAGAGTCTTGCCACTTTAAGATTCTGAGGCTTTTTTGGGGCACAGCCTGTCCTATTCCCTGGAGGGTCACTGTCCCTTCCTCTTTTGGCCAGGTGGGGGGCCAGAATTTATCTGAGAGGACAGAGAAATCTGCCCCAGAATCTAAGACGCCCCTAAAGGACTTGCCTTCTATCTTTAATGTAAGCTGGGGGCGGTTCTCCATAGTGGCTACCCAAAATGCTGCCGGGCCGGTACTTCCAAAACCTTGGTTGCCCCTTTTCTCTTTAATTTTTCTAGCCTCACAAGGAGCTGTAGGGAGAAGGAGTATCTGAGCAATCCGTTCTCCTGCAGGGATGGCAACAACCCCACTGCCCACTGATGTCATTATTTTAATCTCCCCCTCACTATCCTGGTCTATAACACTGGGGTGTACCTGGATGCCTCGAAGAATAGTACTGGACCGTCCCAAAAGTAGTCCGACCGTGCCTGGGGGCAATGGCCCATGCACCCCAGTAGGGAGGGCCTGGATCCCCATTTCCGGTGTTAGGATTGCCCGGGCAGAGGGAGCGAGGTCCAATCCTGCACTCCCGAGGTGGCTCTAAGGAGGTCTGAGATATGAAGGGGTTGCTCTGGGGAGAAAATGAGTCCTGCCACTGCCCAGAGCAGGGGTCATTGCCCCGTACACATTGGTTTTGGGGCCCTGGGGCGGGGCCCTCCTCCCGTTTCCCTGATTATTATTAGCAGAAAGGAAATTTCCCTCCCAGTCAGTTTTAGAGTAGCAGTCTTTGGCCCAATGATATCCCCTTCGGCAACGGGGGCATAAACCAGGTCTCTTGAGACCCGTAGTACTATTTTGAGGGCACTCTCTACGGAAGTGTCCCTCCCTACCGCAGCTAAAACATGTTTTTCTCCCTCCCAGAGTAGGTCTTTCTTTCCCCACTTGGGGCCGAATAGCAGCAGCTAACACTTGGCCCTGGATGAAGTTCCCATCAATGTCCCTACAGATCCGGATATAGTCATTTAGACTTTTATTGCGATAGGGGCGAAGGGCTTCCTTACAATATTTATTTGCATTTTCAAATGCCATCTGCTTTATGACTGGCATCGCAGGCCCAATGCCCCCAAATATTCTTTCTGCTACCTGACTGAGACGGTCTACGAAGTCTTGAAAAGGTTCGGAAGGTCCTTGAAGGACTTTGGACAGATGATCTCCTCCTTCCTTGGAAGGCAATGCTTTCCAAGCTCCTTGGGCCGCTGCTGCCACTTGGGCATAGACTGCGATGTCATATTGCATTTGCTGCTGAATGGTGGCGTATTGACCACTTCCGGTAAGCATCTCCACATTTCTCTGGGGCTGTCCGGCCTGTGCATTCCTTTGGGCTGTCTGGCTGCATCTTTCCTGAAACTCACCTCTCCAAATCAAATAATCTCCCCCCGACAGAGCTGCTCTGCAAAGCTGCTGCCAATCGCCAGGTGTCAAATTAAGAGACGCAAAAGATTCCATTAAGGAAAGTGTAAAGGGAGCCTGTGCACCATAATTTAAAGTTGCCTCTTTAAGTTGTTTTATATCCTTAAAATTTTAAGGGTTATGACGCCTAATGACCTGTCCAGAATTGTTTGGATCTGGAACTTCCATTACTGGGGCCACCACCTGGCAGCATTGGACCCCTCCTCTGGGTCTTCCCTCCAGGTCCAAGAAGGACTGGGTTATCTCATAGGAGGAGTCCCTTTTTTCAGAGTATGGGGAAGGGTTTCTCTCCCTGTCCTGTCTTTCCTTAATTAGAATCTTTTTTAGTTCTTTTTTAAGGGCCGCGATCTCAGCAAGTAACTGTTCCTTTTCAGACTGTGACAAGTCTGAGTCTGAGCTACTTCCATTTTCTAGGTCTGATAGAGAAGGATATAACCGATTCTGACCGGAGTCCTTCTTTTTGGGTCGCGCCCGGAGATGTCTACCCGTTTTTTTGTTGTTACTAAGAGACTCCTCCTCATCCTCACTAACAATGGAGCCTCTAGTTTCAATCACGGTCTCTTCATCATCACTCTCTGCCCCTGAACTCAAGGAGGCTTGAGTCTCAGTCTCTTGTAACTCTAAAAAAGCCTCTTTTGTGTCCTGAACTACCTGGCGGTGACGAACCTTATCTGTCAAAAGTGCTCCCCTCACTAATCTCCATAAGGAGAATGTCGTAGGGGGCAAGGACTCAGATCCCTCTTTTCGTAAAAGTCTATGAAGATCACGGCGAACCTCCTCCCAATCTGGAATATTTAAGCTTCCCCCAGTAATGAACCATGGACTGGCTCGTTCGATCGATTTTAGAAAGCCTTCTAGGGTTTTAGACTTGACTGCAGTCCCATGTTCTTTAAGTAACTTTTTTAGTTGATACTGTAATGATTCTAGCTTCCCGGAACTATTCCCCATAGTTTCTTAACCCGTCCACTTACCTCGCTTTCACGATCTCAGTGGGACCTCCAATTGTCACGACTGCTGCGCGGCCTGTGTCCGAGAACGTGTGGAGGGTGTCGGGTATTGATAACACAGAGACTCGTTCAATGATATAAAGAGAACTTTAAACAGGCTCCAAAAAGGTTCAAGAAAAACTTCCTAAGAAAGGCTCCCACCAGAGAAGCCTCTGCTCTCTCCTCTCCCCTGGCTGGTCCTGCTCTGACACCAGAGGTGGATGTGTGTGGGTTTTTGAAGGTGCGGTTAGTCTTTGGACAAGGTCAAGGTCAGGGCGGTTTCCGTGGGAAGGCCTTTCCCAGGAACTTATTGTATCGTTTTTAGTAAACATGTTTTTACTAAACATTGTCTTACAGCTGCCTACTCCCAGGCAGAAGGGGAAGTGGCCAGGAACTTATTGTATCGTTTTTAGTAAACATGTTTTTACCAAACATTGTCTTACAGCTGCCTACTCCCAGGCAGAAGGGGAAGTGGGTCTCTGCTCAAGGTCTGGTGTTCCCACAAGTTGTAGCCTATTCTTTGAAGTATTATGTCCCAAGTGTGTAGTATCTCTAGGAATCTAACTCATCTTCAAATTCTGTGAGTCAACTATTTTGGTAGTTCTGTCTTGGACCAACCACTTGAAGCATGGTTTCTCATGTCAGGAGATTTGCTAATTAGTCTATGGTTCTTGAAGGAAGCATTATCACCTCAAGAGGCATACCATCATTTTAATTATTTATATATGCATATGCAGTTATTTATATATTACATGTAATTTGGAGTAAGTATAAAATAATATGATTGCCTGTTGCCTTTTCACTTGCCCTTCATATTATTTATCACTCCTTTCTACTTCTGTTCATGTTTTGCTCTGTGTCCCCACTCTGCAGGTATAGGCCACTTCATTATTTCCATTTTCCACTTCATAGCACCTGTGTCCTGGTATTGTGCTCTTTAGAGCTCGTTTTCCCCATTTCCTCTTGGTCTCTTTTTACTCTCATGTCTTCTTTAGCTTATTCCAGAGGTTACACAATCTAAAGATTTAGAGGTAGGAACCACAAATAAGAGAGATGTGGAATCTGCCTTTCTGGCTCTGGCTTACAATAGAATATTTTCAAATTTCTGCAAATTTCATTTTTTTACAATTGAAAATATTTTACTATGTATTGGAACCACATTTTCAGTATCTATTCATCAGTGAAGGACATTTAGGCTGTTTCTATTTCCACTTATTTTGAATAGAGCAGCAATAAACATGGCTGAGCAAGTGTCTGTGGAGTAGGATGTAGTTGGAAGCTTTTATGTGTTCTACCCAGTCCCCCTGGACCAATTTGTCTCTGCCCATTGGGTCCCTGCAGCTACTTATAAGATAACCACTCAGAGACTTAATATATATTTATAATTGTTTGGTCAATGGCTTATGCTTATTCCTGATTAGCTCTCTCTTATAAATTAACCCATTTATTCTAATCTGTGTATCACCTCAAGTCTGTGGCTTATTGATGATGCCCTGACATCTTGCCTCCCTATGGGATATGTGGTGTCTCTGACCCTACCTTCCTTCTGTTTGGATTTCACTGCCATGCCCACTGTGCAGCCTGTATCCAAGAATGTGCAGTGGGTGTCAGGACTGATGACACAGAGTCCAGTCGGCGACATAAAGAAAGCTTCAAGAAGGCTTCCAGAAGGCTCCTTAAGAAGGCTCTACTTTATTCTTACCCTGGCTGGTTATGTATGCCCTAACACCAAAGGCGGTGGTGGGTGGGTCAGGAAGAGGCAATTAGTCTTTGGAAAAAGGTCAAGGTCAGTGTGTTCCCGTGGGTGAGCCCTTATCAGGAACTTATTGCTCTGGGTACCATATTGTTTTTAGTAAACATTGTCTTACAGCTGCCTGCTCCCAGGCTGATGGGGAAGTGGGCCTCTGGGCAAGGTCTGTTGTTCCCACATTTCCCATCTGGCTTTACTCTGCTTAACCATTGGCTGAAACAGTTTTATTCATCAAGGGATAAAAGCAACACATACTCACAGCATACAGAAGGACATCCCACAGAAGGATGTTGAGTCCTTTGGGCATATGTCAAGGATTGATGTAAATGGTTCATATAGTAGATTTAATTTTATCTTATTGAGGATTTTCCAGACTGGTTTCAAGAGTGGCTTCACCAGATTGAATTCTGAGGAATCCCTTCTCCACACATCCTGGCTAACATTTTTTTCTGCTGTTGATTTTGGGTAATCTCACTGGGATAAGATTGAATCTCACTGTATTTTAACTTGTATTTTCCTAATTTCTGAATTTTTATATGTATGTTCATTTTTAGAACACTGTCAAAAGCATGAGCATGGTGAACCATGCTTGGGAAAACCGTGAGAGAGGCTCCAGGATAAAAGAAAGAGGGCCTTTTACCTCAACTGCATTCTGTTCCCTGGATTGTTTTTCTGTGTTAAACATTTACATTCAATTTATAAGATGTGTTTACTTTTGTTGGATGTAATATGATAGCTGTAGAATGTAGTGAAACATATGCTGAGTGCTTTCTTCAGTGAATCTTGTTATGGCCTTCTGCCTTACTCTCATGTTTTCTCAGATATAATCTATAGTATGTGCCAGGCAATCATGACTAAATTTGTCTCAACTGAAGGGAAAGGGCTGGCCTGTTAATATTCAGTATGTGCTTGCTGACATTCATTTACATGCTTTTCTGAACTCAAACGACCTTCCTTGGATCACTGCTTTCTTTGTTACATTTGTGTATAAAAGCACATGAAACTGAAGTAAGATTGTCTACATCATTAGACTGCAGTCCACCCCATTTTTAAGGTCTTCAGATCCCAAGTCTTGCGGATATATCTGCATAGGACAATGAATAGTTAATACTGATATTGGCCTTTGATTTTATGGGTTTGTTTAGTCTTTTCTTGGTTTTGGTATTAGAGTAATGCTGGCTTTATTGAATACATTTGGAAATGTTCCTTCTGTTTCTATTTTTTGAGAAATTTGTACGTTTTGGTCATAGGTCTTCCTTTAAAGTCTGATAGAATTCAATAGTAAATCCATCTAGACCTGAGCTTTTTGTTGGAAGACTTTTAATCATTGTTTCAGTCTTCTTATTTAAGTTTTGTCTGTTTAAGTTGATCTATTTTTATTTAACCTTGGTTGTTTATATGAATTTATGAATTTGTCTATTTTCTTCATGTTTTCTAGCTTTGTGTAGAACATTTCTTGATTCATCATTCCATATTTACACTTATCAAATCTTTGCATTTTGACCTATAAATAAATACAAATATAGTTTTCAAGTATAGATAAAGTTTTAAAATAGTCAAGTCTTTTGTCAGATGAATTTGGTGACATGCTTTTATTAGAGTTGAGTGACTTTGTATTTACAGGGTACCAAGCTCAATGTTCTTTACTCTGTAGAAAAAGTGCAATTATAATTCAAGTATTTTATGCTTTCTTTTTATTTATTCTTTGTGTCTTTCATATATGCATCCCCATCCCTCCCATCTCCATTTCTCTTGCATCCTCCCTCTGCTCATGCAAACCCCCCAACAAATAAAACAAAATAGAATTTAAGATAAAAAAGGAAGAAATGGAAAACCTTGTCCAATCTTGTCATGGATGCTGCAGTGTGACACAGTGAGTCACACAGTAAACCCCTTTATCAGTACATCTTTACATGTAGGCCTTCATCGCCATTGGTTTGTTTCAAGGTCCCTTGTCTCTGTTACACTATCTACTCTGGATCCCTCACTGGGACTTTTCCTAGGCATCCCATCGCTGCACTGTGTCTCGGAGATCCTACAGCCCTGGGTCTGCAGGACCCACCCCCTTCCTCCAGCAGATCACAGATGGGGTGGATGTTGGGGTGGGCCAAAATGTAATCCTGCTTCTGAGCCTGGGTAGTGGGAGGGGTGGTCAGCCCATCAGTTCTCCCCTGTCTTCACCATTATGGTGCATTCTCCAGACTTGCCCTGGCTGGTTCACCCCTTGCAACCATGAGCAAAAGATGGGGTCAGCTCTCCTGCTTTCACATCCTAGGGGCAATTCTTTCACATCTGCGCCTGCAGAGCCAGAACAGTTTTCAAAGCATTTCCTTAGGATGTTCTGAGTTTCTTTGGTGTCTGTTTATCTGTGTGTTAATCTGTGTCAGCTGTATTTCTTTTGATTAACTGGGACAAAATTCTGTCTATCTTGTTTAAATTCTGGAAGAAACAAGTCTTGAATTTGTTGATTCTTTTTGAATATTTTCTTTAATTCCATTTCATTAATTTCTGCTCTAATAATTGTTATTTTGTCCCATGTACTGAGTTCCTGTTACATTTGTTCTTATTTTTCCAAATATTTGAACTGCATCATTATATAATTTATTTGTATTCTTTCCTATTTCTTTTTAAAATGTAGGTACTCAGAATTATTATAACCCCCCATGTGTGCTTTCATGGGTCTGTGAAAGGGATTTCTTCTTGTTCTAATTATTTTCCTTCTCCTCCCCCTCCTTCTCTTGCTTCTTCTTTTGTGTGTGTGTGTGTGTGTGTGTGTGTGTGTGTGTGTGTGTGAGCATGCATGCCTGCATGTTGTGTTTCATTTTCATTTCATTCCAGGAATTTTTTCTTGATTCTCCTTTGACTCATTTGTTATTCAGTAATGGGTAATTTAATCTTCAGGAGTTCATGTATCTATTAGAGATAAGTTTGCTATTGAGTGAACATTGTACGTGGAAATGGTGCTCATAGTTACTTCAGTTTTTCTAAATTTGTTAAGATTCATCTTGTGTCCCACATATGATCTGTTTTAGAGAAACTCTCATGAACCCCTGAGTAGAATGTGTCTTCTTTGGTGTTTGGGTGGAATATTCTACTGATACATGTTAGTTTATTTGATATACCATGTCATTCAATTATGACATTTATCTGTTTACTTTTTGCTCATGTGATCTGTCTGTTGTAGAAAGTTGGGGTATTGAAATCAGCGACTAGTTATGGAATGATGCTAGTGTGTGACTTTAGTCCAATAGATTTGATATGAAATTTGGTGCCCCTGAGTTTAGTGAATTTATGTTTAGGATATTCATATATTCTTGGTTAGCTGTTCCCTTGGTTAGAATGAAGTGTCTATATCTCTTCAGATTAATTTTGGTTTGAAGTCAGTTTTGTCAGATATCACAATAGTGATTCCTGCTTACTTCCTGTTCCCATTTTTTGAAGTACTACTATGCCTATTGCTGAATCAGAAATGTGTCTGTTGTAGTCAGCATATAGGTCGATTGTAGGTTTTTATCCATTTGTTCAGTCTGTATTTTAATTGGAGAGCCATTGCTATATAATGCTCTTGAAATGTGTATGTTAGTTGTGGGTATTGTGTTGTTGTTGCTTTTATTCTAAGTAGTATTTTGTATGTTTAAAATTATGGCTTTGCATTTCTTTCCTCAGTCTCTGATATGCTCAATCCTCTCTTCAACTGAAAAAAATGCTGCTAGGTCTGATTTGTTGCATAGAAAAAAATTTACACAGTTCATACCATGGAAATTTTTTCGTTTTCTTTCAGACATGGCATTTGCGTCGGTGTGTCTTTCCTTATTTTGGGGGAAGTTTTCTACTTTGACATTGTTGAATATCTGACTTGGTGTTCTTCTTTTTCTATAATTATAATGTGTATATTTTGTCTCATTATCTTAAAATTTCTTAGTATTTTTAAATGTCACTTTAAGTGGTGCATTTTCTCTATTTTTACTTCCTGATATTTTATCCTTTACTTAATCTATTCTACTTGTAACACTTTCACCTGAGTTTGCTAAATGTGTTACTGAGTTTTCCAACTTAAGTTTTGTTAACTATTTTATTAAATTTCCAAAGCCTGAATTCTCTTGGTCATTTTTTCGCTGTATGTTTTTGTTTTCTTGAACTTCCCTCAGGAGTTTAATTCCTGATTCTTCAAGTATCATTGTCCTCTTTAAGTCTCTTCAGATTATTATGTTTATGATTGTCCTTTTAAATTCTTTATGCTGGGTTCGTTTAGGTAATTCTTATTGGGGAAACATTTTTATAGAACTGGTGTTTTTTGTCTTCATGAGAGTGGGGTCATCTTGGCCTTTCAATAAGGGCTGCTGTGTTTGTGATATGATCTAGGCAAGTAGACTTCCTTCATTGTGTCTGTTATTATAGCCTGCCTCTGTTGAGTAGAATTTTATTTCTGGTTTCACTGTTGCTCAAGCTTGGTTGGTTTCAGATGAGGTTTGCATAGTTGTTGGGTCAATCCCTTAGACAGAGATACATACTCATCATGATGGCAGGGATGAGAGTGATTCTAATTCAGTGGTTATCAAGAGAGTAAGTGAATGTGATTCAGGTTTCTGTCTGTGTGCTGTGTGCAAAAGCTGTTCAAGCCCAGCTATCCCTGGGAGTGTGGGGATGACACACCGAGGTTCCAGGGAACTTACCAGTCTGGGTTGGTATGAAGGCTGCAAGAAACTAGGCTTTCTAGGGGTATGGAGAAGACCTGACTGGATGGGATATGAGGCACTGAGCTGGCTGGACTGGTGCACAGGAGGTATATCCACAGCTAGGCCTGGGAATGTGAAAATGAGGTGGACTATTGGGGGTCTGGAGCACTCACCTGGTCAGGCTGGTTCACAGGTTATGTGTCCCAGCAATGCCTGACAGTGTGGTACTCACATGGGTGAGCAGGAAGCTAGTACATTCACCTGGTTAAGCTGGTTGGTGCACAGTCTGTGTGAGTACAGATAGCCTTGGAGGTGTAGAGATGGCACAGGCTGGCTGGGGTCTCCTACTGAAGTTTCTTTTTCTTCCTTTTTAAAATTTAAGTTAGAAACAAGCTTGCTTCACATGTCAATCCCAGCTCCCTCTCTCTCCCTTCCTCCCCCCCATCCTACCAGGCCCCGCAGTCCCCCACCCAATCTCTACTCCAAACCCTAGGGAAGGTAAGGTCCTCCATGGAGGATCCCCAGAGTCTGTCATTTCATCCAGGACAGGGCCTAGGCCTTCCCCCATGAGTCCAGGTTGAGAGAGCATCCCTCATTGTGGGATGGGCAGCCATAGTCCATTTGCATGCCAGGGATAAATACTACCAAGGTCCTATAGATTACCTAGGCCTCCCTGAAGTTTTTCAATGAGTAAGAGAAAAAAACAAACTAGATTTCTGCAGTTAGAAATCTGACCACAGGGGGGGCAGTGCCCCTCAGCAGATGCACAGAAAGACCATCTCAGTGAATTCTGAATGCACAGAGATTTCTTATTGGTTGGGCATATCACTCAGCATGTATGACTGTTATAACCACAAGGGCTGATTAGAACTTGTTAGATGCTCCGCTGAGTAGAGACTGAGCACCTCCAGTTGATCTAAACAGAAAGCAGAGTGAAGTCAACCACGCTCATGTTTTATTCATTTTCCTCTGGCTGCAGATGGACAGTGAGTTGAGGATGGGGGAGCAGGGGATAGAGTGTTAGTAGATGGTCCTTAGCTGTCAGAAGAATGACTTTATTCAGGTTTTCTCTACTTACCATAAGAAAATAATAATATATTTCTGCATAGGAGAGAACCATGGCGAGAAGGTGGAGCAGTTTCCTTCCACCCTGAGTGTCCATGAGGGAGCCAGCGCTGTCATCAACTGCACTTACACAGACAGTGCTGCTTCTCTTGGTACAAACAAGAGCCCAGGAAGCATTCTCAGTTCATCATTGACATTCGTTCAAACATGGAAAGAAAGGGGAGTCAGAGACTCACACTTCTATTGGATAAGAAAAACAAGCAGCTCTCCCTGCACATCACAGACACTCAGCCTGGGGACTCTGCCATGCACTTCTGTGCAGCAGATGCACACTGCTCCCCAGGCACCTGCAGCCTGTCCCCTGTCCTCAAACCTGCCACCAGGAATGGGGTGGATGGCACCTTCCTTTTTTTTGCTATGTCAGACATTCTAGGACAGCAGTTGTCACATTGTTTGAGATTGGAAACTAACATATAGATATTAAAAGCTTATAAGATAAGGCCCAAGATTACCCAGAAACTTTACAACATATTGTTGATTACTGCTTAATAATTAGTTAAGATTTATATTGTCTATGTTAAACATGTACTATGCAGTATTATATCTTAGTTTAATTAAACAGTGGAAAATGAATACTTTGGTGAGTAGGTGCGTAGAGCAACGTCTGAAGTTAAGGGAATCCATCATTTCATTTGTATGTGAACTAATTCTATCGCATCCATGTGTTTAGCAATCCAAAATTTCTGTGTACTATCACTCAGGAATTCATGATATTCTATTTCAAAACTATGCTCTAATGATTTTATATTTGCCATTCAAACTTGTCTCATGTGTGAAATCCAGTAGTCTCAGTATCGAAATCCCTGACACCCATGGTCTTGTGACTCTTTAGATAGTTGCATTTTAATCCTACATGAATATTTTTATAATTTGATATACCCAAGAGAAAGTCATACATTTAGCAGCATGATAATTTTGCTTGTCTGCAAGGATTGGATTTATAATGGACACAAACAGACCACACATAGACATACATTCATACACCCAAGTAACTATAAAACAAACTTTTAAAGGTAACAACTGGTTTTGAATCACCAAGTGGGTGCTTGGAATTGAACCCAGATCATATGGAAAAGCAGTTGGTGTCCTAATATCCTTGCATGTTCCTTTCTTATGTTTGGAAAATGTTTTCAATAGTCTTTGCTTTGTCTTTGGTCCTGATATTATATCTTCTATTGATTCTTTCTACTTGTAAGATTTCCCCTCTGAGTTTTCTCATTGGCTTATTAAGCTTTGTAATTCCATCTTCATTTCAGCTTGAGTTGTTTTCTGTATTTCTATATCTCTATTGCATTCAGTTTTAAAATCCTAGATTGTGCTCATCATTTCATTTAGCCTTTTGCTTTCTTGGACACTACTAAAGCATTTATTTCATTTAATAATTTAATTTAATGTCATGGAATTTTTTGTTTGTATCATCTTTAAACCCCTTGAATTTTAAATGAAGTTTACAATTGTTCTTTTAAGTTTTATGTTCTGCGGTTCATCTAGATAGTCTGGATTTGGGGGATGGGGAACATATTGCCTTGACTTTCATCTTGTTTGTTTTTGTGGTTAGACTTGGGCATTTAGACTTCTTTGGTTGTATGTCTTATGATGACACAGTAGGTTGAGTTGCTAGACAGGATTTGTCACCTGGATGAAACTCAGAGGTTGAACAAACTACAAGTGGGACTCAGCAGTCTCAGCTAGGCCCCTGTTTGTGGGTATGTTGTAGCTCTGGGGTTTAGGAAGGGTACAGAGAGGGCCAGGCATACTTGGCAGGCTGTGCTGGTCTATGAGTACTAAGCTGTGTCTTGAGGTTGGATATTAATGTAAAACCTTTTAAAAGAAGAATCTTCACCATGACCCCAGTGAACAAGCTTGTAAGTGGATATTTTCCTGGTCCTGCTAGCTATGTATCACAGATCTATATTCTTAAGTTGTATCTTTACAGTGTCTATTTGTACATTTGTGGATCTCATTGAGACATTTATTTTCTCTTTTGTTTAAAGCCCCACCAAGGGGACTCTCCTCCCCCCTTTCTGTTGTCAGTAGTCAATGTTAGGATCTTTAGTTTCTTTTAGAATTTTAAAGTTTACTGGTTTTGGATTTCATCTGGCTCTGTTGTTTACTCTGGGACTCCCACTCTTCATTTTACTCCCTTTACCTGGCAGCCACACACGTGCTGCTTTGTTTCAGGTTCAGAGTGATGCAGGAAAGTGCTATGTGTCTCCTCCTTTAGATTTTTTTTCAGATAAGGTCTTTCTGTATGTCTCAGGCAGACATTAAGCTCACATTCCCTTGTTTCAACTCCAGTGACAATGGTTAGAGTTATGCTGTATGAAAGAAGTTCACATAGATGTCCCTGTAGACATTTCCATAGGTGATTTTTCAGTGCAGGTGACTGCCTGTGTGTGAGTCCTATTGCAGAAGTCAACATGTGCTGAGTGTGCACAAGCATACTCACCTCACCACCTACGCATCCCCACCCCCACCCTAGAGCACATGCCTCATAAAAACACCTACTGAACTCCCGAGTGCTTTAGCTTTTAATAGTTTGGTTAGAAGAGTTTTCAGTTTGAGTATTTCGTTGTTCATTATCATGAGCCCACAAGGTGATAGTGTTTTCTGAGGATCCTGAGCAAAGTTCTCAAGTGGGAGAAAAGGGCAAAGAGGGGAGGGCAAGAGAAGGAGAAGGGGTAGAGAAAGGGTTGTAGGACAGGCTTGGTGCTGCTGAGGTGGTGAAAGAGTCACTATTGTGATTGCTAACCAAGCTTGGTTTCAGCTTTCCTAAAGCAGGAGATGTGGAAACTTTGGAAAGTGACTTTGTAAGTTTAGAGTTGAGAACCTGGATCCTCAGAGAAGAGGGAGCAAGAGACTGAAATCCTTGGGTGTTTCCCTCATGATCATGGGGCTCCAGTTAAACTGTAAGTTTGGGAATTTCTGTGGGATACAGGTGCGGTATGTAAAGTTGTTGCTCAATCAGGCTAATGGTAGAAACAAAGATGTTTCTAATCTCTAGTTAGGAAGTGAGAGGCCCATGGAAAAGTCATTCTGGGGTTTCTGCATCCACATGTATTCAGTCCTGTGTGTGTCTGACCTTGGATTTTCTGCACAGGGATGAGCAGCCAGCAGAAGATGCAGCAGACCCCAGAATCCCTCAGTGTCCAAGAGGGAGCCGTTTTCTCTCTGAACTGCACTCCCAGTGATCAAAATTCTCAGTACCCCTGGGCGGTGGTGGCACAGGCCTTTAATCCCAGCACTCGGGAGGCAGAGGCAGGCAGATCTCTGTGAGTTCGAGGCCGGGCTGGACCGACAGCCTCAAAAAACAATACAGAGAAACCCTGTCTCGTTAAAAAAAAAGAAAGAAAGAAAGAAAGAAAGAAAGAAAAAGAAAATTCTCAGTACTTCTGGTGGCACAGACAGCATCCCAGGAAAAGCCCCAAGGTTCTGATGTCCCTCATCTCCAATGGTAAAACCGAAGAAGGCAGATCCACAGTTCATCTGAATAAAGCCAGCCTGCATGTTTCCCTGCACATCAGAGACTCCCAGCCCAATGACTCATCAGTCTACCTGTGTGCAGTGAGCACACAGTACTCCCCAGGCACCTGCAGCCTGCACCTAAACCCACTGTAGTAGCCTCGTGGAAGGAGTTTGGCAATGTTCATTCTGTTTCTCTTATGTGGAACAATTTGAGGAGTATTGGTATTAGTTCTTCTTTGAAATTTTAGTAGAATTGTGTGCTGAAGTCATCTGGCCCTGGGTTTTTCTTTTTTGGTTGGGACTGCTTCAGTTTCACATCTGTTTAAATTGGTTATCTGGTCTTTATTTTATATTTTATGTGGTACCTATACAGAAAATTGTCCAGCCCTTTTACATTTTCTAAATTTGTGAAATACAGGTTTTTGAAATATAACCTGATGGTTCTCTGGATTTCTTCAGTGTCTATTGTTATGTCCCCCTGTGCGTTTCTGATCTTCTAAATATGTTTAAAATTGGATGTAAGTGTTTCACACAAGAGACATGAAATCTTGTCCAAGAACAATCCAATGAACAACATGCACCTGAAATTGAAATAAGAGGCCCTCTATCTTTTCTCCTGGAGCCTCTCTCACAGTTCCACAATGTACTGTTTAACAGGTGTATTGCTCTTTTGACATTTTCCTAATACACACACACACTCACACTCACACTCACACACGTGTGCGCACGTGCACACACATTGAGAATGCTTCACCCTGATTTCCATAGTTCTTACATCAGTTTGTGCTTCCACCCAGGGTGAATGAAGCCTCCCTATTTCCCAACATCTTCACCAGCATTTGATGTCATTTGATTACTTGATAATAGCTATTCTGAATGGTTGAAGTGAAGTGTCAAATTAGTTTACCTTCATTTCACTGGTGACTAAGAATGTTCAATGTTTCACTTACTGTCTACTTGTATTTCTTCTTTTGAACTCTCTGTTCAGTTTCATGGCTCATATTTTGGTGATTTGTTGTTTAATTGTTCAGTCCTCTGTTATACGAATAGCTCACAAGATTTTCTCTCATTTGTGGTTTGTTTCTTTGCCCAATTAACTGTATCACTCATTGACTTTTCATTGTATTTATTTTCATTAATTTATTTATTTTTGAGACAGGATTTTATTTTGGAGACTAAGCTGGCTTAAAATTCATGATCTTCCTGTTTCACCATTCTTGTTCTGTGTTTACAGGTTTGTGCCACAATAAGTGTCTCCATTTATTAATTATTAAATTGCAGTGTTGAAAAGGTTCCTTCAATTAGCATATTCACCTTGGTACTCTCTGAAGCTTTTCCCTGAAGTTCATTCAGTGGTTCTGATTTTGTCATGCATCAGTACATGTAAAATATTTTCATACATTAACATATCTCTCTTAGAGTTAGTAATAACTTCTTTTCCTTAGTCCCTCAAGATATTTTGATTCCATATCTGGAATGCACTGTCAAAACAGACCTGCAAAGGGAAGAATGGCATCATCAAAAGTATCTTGAGAAAGTTGTTATTCTATCCTGTTCTAGTTATAGCTCTCATAGCATTGATTCTCCGAGCTATAACCACAATCCCAAATTAGACAATTACATGTGTGATGGGGCAAAGGAAAGATCAGAGTTCAGAGTGTGAGAACTGGCTGAAACATCACCAAGAAACTTACCTGATCAGAGAGATCAAAAAGAAGGTTTGTGCTTATGTAGTAAGCTCTGTGTAAGACTCAATTCCTGTGATACTGGTGTATAGGCAGTGAGGGAGTCATGGAGGTGTGGGAAGCATAAGCAAAAGACATTGAGGTTTTCAACCCAGCCAGGAAACAAGAGCAGAGAATGACTCCAGGTACAGAAGGTACCTCAAGGTGTTCTAAAAATCACTGGGATTTGTTCTGGAGAACAAAGGCCCCAATAGGAGGACTCTTAAACACACACTGGCAGGCTATAGGTACATGTATCTGAGAAGGTGTGAAGAAACTGCAGATCTTATTATCAGCCTCTTCTCTGGTTCCTTGGCACTGTGGATTTCACCTGATTTGTGCCCAAGTCCAGGAAAAATGTCTGAAGTAGTAAGTTCCTGCAACAGATGTTATATTAACACACATGAAACTGCATCAAAACTTAACACTATTGTAAAACAGAAGCTGTGGTCTGTGTTAGAACACTGTTTATGTAGGACATTGTTTACGCAGTCTATGGGTTCAGAAAAACCTGGATAGGAGGGATTCAGTATTTTGTTTCTTCTTGGTCACAGACACACTTACTGAAAGGATGGAGCAAAATTAGAGTTTTCTATGCATTTTCAGTGTTTAGAAGTGGAGAATCTGCCAGTTGATGAGAGTGAGGAGTGATAAGATGAGCAAAGGGATCAAGGCCAGGATGGGAACCCGAGCTAGTGGGAACTCACTGACTCCAGACTGACAGCTGGGTAGCCTGCATAACCAAACTAGGCTACCCTCAATGCAGGTGACAGTGAATGGCTTGAGCAGCTTGTGGGGCCACTGGCAGTGGAATCAGGATCTATCCCTAGTGCCTGAACTGCCTTTTTGGAGCCCATTTCTTATGGGAAGATATCTTGCTCAAGCTAGACACTGGGAGAGGGACTTGGTCCTGCCTCATTGTGGTGATGGGACAGACTCATTGATTCCCCATGGCACACCTTACTCTCTGTGAGGATCATATGGGGGTGGGGTGGCGGGAAGTTGGGGGAGAGGGAGTGGAGAGGGAAGAGGAACTAGGAATGGTATGTAATATTTTAGAAAAGGAAGTGTAGACTCTGAACAAATATTTCCAAACTACGGAAGAAAGATTTGATATACTCCAAAGTAAGACATTATATTTTACCATGGGAGATAGCTATAAAGGGAGGAATAATCATTCATTTTTAATTTTTTAACTTTATATACACTAGTGTTTTACCTGCATGTATGTCTGTGTACATGTTTCAGATTCCTTGAAATGATGTTACACACAACTATGAGATGCCATGTAAATTCTGGGTATTGAACCCAAGTTCTCTGGAAGAGCAACCAGTGCTCTACCTGCTGAGCCATCTCTCCAGTTTCATGAGTTTGCAGCACTCATGCCACAAGCAACTCCAGGGTATCAGGAAAAGAAAGACCAGATGTCCAGCTGTTTGTACTAAGAAGTGTCTTTATTTTGCAAGCTCTAAGAGGTCTCTCTCTTTAGGAGGGAGCAGTCTTATATATAGTCTTACAACACAGTAGAAAATCCCCAAGAGGAAGAGAATGTGTTTTGCTTGTGCTAGATGTTGATGTCACTGGGGAAATGCGTGGACAGTAAGCCAGGCCTAGAAAACAGGATGCACCTGTGGCTATCAGCTGGCAAACAACTCAGAGACCTTGTAGGGGCTAGGCCCCAATATCTCCCCCTTTTTTATTTTTTAAAATTTTGTTTGAACTATTTGTTACTCTATAGAATCTTTCATACAGATTTTTTTGGCTCTCAAGCCATGTTGTAGGCTTTGCTATTTTTCTCAGGGGCTACAGCCATATCCATTCCTTGAAAAAAGTTTTTAGAGATGACTCACAAAATTGACCTTAGCAATAACCAACCCTGTATAAATGCAAACAAACATTTATAAACAAAATTTGGGACTGTGGGCATCATTCTTTCTAAACTACTTCCTGCTGTTAAGGGTGATGTTCATACCATGGGGATCATGACAAAACTCAGAAACCTGTGTAAATCCTTATTTTCGGAGTCTGAAAGGATACATCATCTTAGCTGTTTTAAATGTTGAATCACTTGGGCCACTCCTTCTGGAGGTCTTGTTTCATCAAACCATACTTGTCTGGAAGGAACCCACAGCTTTTTATTTTCTATGGAAACAAAAGCAGAAATTATTTTCCCAAGTAACCTGTCCTTATATTTAAATTTAGAAGTCAAAGCATTTTCAAAATAGGTAAGTTGGATTATTTCAGCAGCATTGATAATCAAATGTCTTTTAGTAGTTTTTGTTTCTTTCTTAGCAATTAAACAGTTTAAAGACAACACAACAACACACAGTATCCAGACTTTCTGTGTATTTTCCATTCCATATACTTTTTCCTTTTCCTTTTCTTTCACTTAATACCAGTACATTGTTTACTAACTGTTACCAATTTTCAATTCACCTATTTTTAACCCATACTCCAACCGAGGATGATCCTTTAGGCAAAAGCCTTAAGATTTACTCAATTAACCCTCCAACTGAGAATAATCTCTCAGGTTCCCCTTTCTTTCCCGACCTAGCAGGCGAAGGCCTGGAGATTTAACCTAATCCACCCTCCAACTGAGGGCAATCTCTCAGGTTCTGCCCCGACCCGCAGGACATTCAACGTGGGTCTGGTGGACACCTAGGAGAAAGATGGAGGACAGAGGATATAGGAATGGACACCAAGACAGGATTCTGATCAAGCCGACAACTTTATTTCATCACAAAGGGATTTAGATAAGAGAACTGAGGAGGGAAAGGGGGAAGGTGTGCTTGCAGCTGCAGGGGCAAGAGGTCAGTGGAGAGGTGGTCTGCTGCATTGCCTGGCTACCTAATCTACAGGGCAAGAGGTCAGGGGTAGGAATTCCTATGTTGCTTGCTAATCTGACAGCAGGATCTGATCCTATCTATTATAATTTACTACTGTACAGGCCTGTCCCCTGAGGACCTTGTAGTTTTTCCAATTAAGCTAATCTTTAACTGACTGGTAAACCCCAGGCTTGTTACTTGGAATTTGCTTTATGTCAGAAGGGGTGGCAGGGTGGTCTTAGTGTCATGTCTTCTCTATGAGTACGTGATACGGCCTAGCTGACTGATGGCTGGAGGTCCCTGACAAGGTTTCCCTTTCCTTTCCTGAACTCAATGGATCAGGTGAAAAGCTGGAGATTAATTTAATACGTCTTCTCCTTAGAAGGTGATCTCTCAAGCAAAAGCCTGGGGATTTGACCATTCAATTTTACTGTTAGAAGTTGAGGTAACTGTTTTTAATTCTTTTCTTTCTCGAGTCTCTCCTCTCCTGAGTCTTCTTTCTGACAGATCTTTCCCAGTCTTTCCAAGTCTCTCTGGATCTCAGTGGGACCTCCAATTGCAGCACCTGCGCCACAAGCAACTCCAGGATATCAGTAAAAGAAAGACCAGATGTCCAGCTGTTTGTACTAAGAAGTGTCTTTATTTTGCAAGTTCTAAGAGGTCTCTCTGTATATAGTCTTACAACATAGTAGAAAAACCCCTAGTGGAAGAGAGCGTGTTGTCCTCGTGCTAGATGTTGATATCACTGGGGCAATGTGGGGGCAGTAAGTCAGGACTAGAAAACAGGATGTTTGTCAGCTGACAAACAACTCAGAGACCTTGTAGGGGCTAGGCCCCAACATGAGATAATCTTAATTAATTAATTGATATTAATTAACTGATAATTAATTAATAGCCACTGCTGAGTTTTCTATGAATCAGTGGATGCTCCCACCGCTGGTAATATGGTAAAAATCTAACTGGACTTAGTAGGTTAAAAAAAGACAAAATTTGAGCCATGCAGTGGTGGCACATGCCTTTAATCCAGAGCCTCAGGAGGTAGAAGCAGGTGAATCTCTATGTGTTCGAGACCAGCCTGGTCTACAAGAGCTAGTTCCAGGACAGCCTCCAAAGCTACAGAAAACCCTGTCTCAAAAAACCAAAACCAAAAAATCAATAGACGAAGTTTGGTGAGATGTATTTTTTTTTCATTTTACTCTTCCAGGGCACATTACTCAAATATCAGATAAACACATGGAGTCTTATAAATGCTTGACCTTAGCCTGGCTTATTTCTTGTCAGCTTTCCTAAAATTATCCTACTGACATTTTGCCTCTGGATTTCCACCTTTCTCTATTTCTGTCTATGTTTTCTTTTCTTTATTTCTTACTCTATGACTTGCTCTGCAGCTGGTCGGCTGTTCCCTTGTATCCTCTACTCTTGCTTCACTTTCTTGTTCCTTGTTCTTCATCTCCTCCCCTACTTATTCTCTCTGCCTGCTAGCCTCATTTCTTCCTCTCTTCTGCCTAGCTATTGACCATTCAGTTCTTTGTTAGACAATCAGGTGTTTTAGACAGGCAAAGTAACACAGCTTCACAGAGCTAAACTAATGTAACAGAAAGAATGCAATATATCTTTGCATCATTAAACAAATGTTCCACAGCATAATCAAATGTAACACATCTTTAATGATCCACAACAGAGAGGAAGGGAGGATATATATGGGAACATTACGTGTGGGAAACTGGAGGGAAAATATGCTATTTCATTGTGGATATGTATGGTATTTTAAAAAAATAAAGACAAATTGGAAAGGCATTGAGGAAGAATAAATTGTTATAGAATAAAAATTTACTCAGCTTTTTATTGTAAAATTCTGGCACTTTGGAAAGAATACAGGATAAGTTTCCAATCTGAACATTGAATATGTTATTATAGGTCTGTGGTAGTTTGAATGAGAATGTTTCTCATATTCTCATTATTGAACACTTGGTCCACAACTGATAGCACTGTTTGGGAGACTTTAAGGAGGTGTAGCCTTGCTGAGGAAGTCAGTCCCTGGTCTGGGCTTTGAGAGTTATAACCTCACTGCACTCCAGTTCTCCCTGTCTGTTCCATGCTGTGGGGATTATGATCTCTCAGCTTCCTGTTCCAGCTACTGCTCACTGACATGTCTTCCATATGTGAAAAGATAAAACAAAACCATTATCTACACTTATGCATGGATAACATTGTATTAGTCTTGGTTTAAGTTTAAGAATTAAGGAGGAGACAGCCTCTTATGTCATTGTTGTCATAAGTTTCTTCATGAATGAGAATGTCTAGCAGTGTGTGGGCATTTGCACATGCATGTGAATGAGCAGGCGTTGTGTTAGCCTGAAAGAGCAGGAACTGGCAAGTCAGTTGTTCCCCTCTTTCCCTGCATCTAATGCCAGTTTAAATGGCTCCCAATAGAGTTCTTATTCCTCTCTAAATCTAAGGGATCAAGACCTCCACTTCTGCATCTTTCTTTGCACACTTATCTCCATGATCTCACGAGAATAGTCATAAGCTTTGCTTCCATTATTTAATAAAATTTCTAGTAAAATATACCAAATGCTTTCAAAAAATAGTCAAAAGATGTAAAAGCCATCATATGGTCATGACCCTAGTTCCTTGGCACCAGTGTCTATTTGGTTCTTTTCTCTTGCTGAGACAAAATACCCCAATAAGAAACAACTTTGGCAGAAAGGATTTCTCGTAACTCACAATTCCAGGTTATCAACTATCACAGCTTGGAAGACAAGGCAGCCAGACCTAAAACAGATGGTCTCATCACCTTGGATATCAGGATGTGGAGAACTGATGTGAGAATGTGTATTACTCAGCCAGCTTTCTCTACAGTTGAAGGCTCCAGAGCTGGAGTGCTGCCACCCTCTTTCAGACAGGGTCCATCACTTTTAAGTGATTCCTATTTAACCCTCACTCCATGTTGACTGCTATGTAGAACATTTTGAATTTCCTCCATCAGGAACTAAAGGAGTAAAGGGATTTTTTTTGTGTGGTGGCATGAAGTCACTTTTGTTGATGGTATTAGTCCACTAGGCGGCACTGCGGGCTTCCCATAAATGATTTTCTGAAGTTACGAAAGGGTTAAAGAGAACAGAGAACATGTGAGGCTGTCAGTCACAGATAGCAAAGATTATTTTTGGTCGTTAGCTTTACTATTCTGTGGAACTATAAAGCTAGAGGAGCCTGGACATCCACTGTGATGATGATTCCTTGAAGACAGATAAGGAAATAGAACTTTACTGCTCAACATGAGGCCTTATGCTCAGTAGAAATCGTCTAACTCTATTCAAGTTTTAAATTTTTATGATGAAAATCCCCAGAGTTCACTGATCCAGGTATTATTCCAATACCTGTGATAGCCAAACATTTCATTATCTCCTCTCAGACTAGCAGGAACAAGACAGGAGGAGAACTAATAAGGCACAAAAACAGAAGAAGAAAATATAGAGAACAACACTGAACTTGACCAATAGTGGGTGGGTCTGCAGGGTGCTGGGAAGGCACTGGAGAAGGAGGACAGAGCTAGAAATTGACTCAGGGTGAATCTTGTTTGCATAACCTGATCGTTTTAACAGGTGGAAATTTCAATGGATTCATTCGTTTGCAGACGGTGACCTGCTGATTTCAAGAGAGTGTACTTACTCCCAGCAGACATTGCATTCCTTTAAAGAGTTTTCATACAACTTATTTCTCAAATTGTGTCCAATTATGGAGATTTACAGAAATGGCTTGGTCTCTCTATCCCTCTATGCTCTGTGATATACAGAGACTGCCACTCTTTCCTGATACATCATTCTCTCCTCACAATTTCCCTCAAATGTCTGTTGCTTCAACTGTTACAACAAACAAACAAACACCCCCCCCAAAAAAACACCCAACAGACCACAGCTCTGGGGCAGTTATTGTGAGGCCTCACTGGGCTCCTGTGTTCGTGGTTTTCCATCAAGATGAAAGAGCTCAGATTTTATTGCTGCCTGGTGAATGAGGGAAAGCCTGCTGCCTACAAGTTAGACACTGTCTGAATCTGGGTGAAGAAACCTCAGCAGTTTGCAAAGATCCATGGAGCGGAGCCTTGGAGCTGTGCTGGAGCTTCTCTGGGTACACGTTTGCTGTGAGTTGTGGCTCTCTCAGATGGGATAGCATTGACCCAGAGCTAACAGCAGAGGGGGCAGAACAAAGCTGGCCCAAATCTCATGGCTGTGTCACACGATATAGGACAGGGTGGAAACTGTGGAACGATGGCTCCATCATATTTTTTCTTCCTTTCTGTAAGCAGGGGTTAAAGGGATGCAGGTGGAGCAGAATCCTCCAGCCCAGAGTCTCCAGGAGGGAACCGGTTCTGCTCTGAGATGCAATTTTTCTTCCACAATGAGGAGTGTGCAATGGTTCCGATAGACTTCTCTGTGCAGACTCATCAGTCTGTTTTATCTGGCTTCAGGAACAAAGGAGAATGGGAGGTTACAAAGTCAACATTTGACTTTAAGGAGCTCTATAGCACACTGCACATCGGGGATGCTCAGTTGGAGGATTCAGGCACCTACCTCTGTGCTTGCAGAGGCACAGTGCTCCCAGCAAGCCTGAGGCCTGGCCCCAAACTGCAGCTGGGTGTGCAGCTACAGCCCTGCCACAGGAAGACTCTGCAGGAGGCTTTGCACAGCTGTGGAGTTCCCAGTTTATGTGCGTCTCTGCCATCTCCTTAACATCTTACAGTCCTGGATTCCTGTTTGTCTTCTTTGTACCCTTTCCTTACAGATACCCAAATTCTCATGAAGAATATTAGAATAACTTAAAACATGACAATTTCAGAGTACTGTCATATAGATCCATTGACACAGTGTTCACTCTGTTAAATCATTGTCCTACAAAAGGATTTAAATGGACATGCTGTTGAGAGAAGAGAAAACAGATGACCGTGTTCAGTCAATTAAAGATATTTGAATTATCTAGAAAAATGAGACTTGTATTAGTTCTTTGAGAATGTCATACAATGCACTTTGATAATATTAATTTCTCCACCATTTCTTAACAGTTTCACTCCTTGTCTTCACTTTCCAGCTGTCTTTCTTTGTTTCTTGAAAAAGAAAAAAGACCTGTGTGTGCTCTCCATAACCCTGGAATTGTGACCCTCACTGGAGGTTGACCTACTGGGTCCATACACTTAAAGAAAGGAGATTTTTGTTCTTCTAATATCTATCATATGCCAACAGTTACAGGTGGGACTTTGAGTCCTCCACCACAATGCTGGAATTTTGTGAGCTTGAGCTTGTGTATGTCTTGTGTGTGTTATTCCAACTGCTTTGAGTTTATATATATTAATTTTTCTTATAATTGAAGATTAAATGCCTAAATAAGAATTCAGAATTACATACCAGTTATGGAAATTTGAAAAAGATGCCCCCATAGGCTCATATAATTGCTCTATTTATCTCCAGTTGAGCTGTTTTGGATAGCATTAGGAGGTGTGCCTCGTTGGAGGAACTGGAGGAGGACATATGTTACTGGAAGTGGGCTTTGAGGCTTAAAAAGTCCACACAAACCCAGTGTTTCTTTTCCTGAGTGTGACCTTTTTATCAGGATGGAAAAATCTCTCCACAACTTCTTCAGTATTATGCTGGCCTCCCTCCATGCTCCAGGCCATGATGATAATAGAATAACCCACTGAAATTTATGAAAGCACCAAATTAATTTTCTTTTATAAGTTTCTTTGGTCATGCTGTCTCTTTACAGCAATAAACAGTAACTAAGACACAATTATGATGTCATTTTTCCTTGATCAGATCTCCTCAACTTACAAAACATGTCTGAGAAAGTATCAAATCATTAATATATAAGTTAATGTTTACAATAAAGAAGACTTAACACAAAATTCATTAGTATTAGCAGTTATGTCATTTCAAAAAAGTTGTTCCACTACAATCATCATACCTGATTTTAATAAAGTCTATGTTTACAAAAAATTCTTTAGATGTGTCTGCTGCTATTTGCTTTAAGAGGTCAAATGCCAGCTTTGTCATTTCTCAAATCCAGAAGTTGTCAAAATATTCCTTTTGCAGTTTACATATCTGAGGAGCACCTGACATCATCCAAGTAGGCAACTTGAAAAGGAAGTTGCTAAAAGAATAACATTTTAAACACTAGTGAGTGAAACTGCCCAGGGTGAAGCCAGAAAAGTCACAAGATACCATATACCACTACATCAATACCCAAGATTCACTAGCAGAGCAATTGCACTTAGTTTTTTATTGTAATTTTTATTAGTTTAAAAATTTTTACAATATGTTTTAATTTTATTTTTCTCCTCCCTCAAGTCCTCCAAGATCCTCCCTACCTTCCTGCTTGTCTAACTCAATGTTCTCTCAAGGAACTGTCAACCCCCTTAAAAAAACCCAAGAAGACAAAAACAACCTTCCTCCAAAGATGAAAACCACTAAAGTGTAAAAACAACAAAAACATACACACAAAAATGTTTGTGCTGGTCAACTACTCCTGAACTTACGACCTACTTTATAATATGGTTAACATATCTATTGTCCCTCCACTGGAGAAAACTTATTTTCCCTCTTGCAGCAAATATCCATGGAAAACAACCTCTTGGTTAGGGGTAGGATTTTTTTTTCATATATTTTTTTATTTAACTTTTTATGCATGTCTCTTTCAGTTCTCTCTCCCTCTCCTCCTTCACCACCCCCAATCCTCCAAACCCCTCACCCCCACTCCCCCCTCCACTCCCCAGGGAGGGCAAGGGTTTCAATGAGGGATTTTCAGGGTCTGTCACATCATCCTGGGAAGGGCCCAGGTTCTTCCCCATGTGTCCTGGCTGAAAGAGCATCCCTTCATGTGGTATGGGTTCACAGAGGCCTTCTGTATGCCAGGAATAAATACTGCTCCACATTCCCAGGTCCGAGAGATTGCCAAGGCCTCATCTCTGTCACCCAGGTTCGGTGGAAGGGTGTCTGGATCAGTCCCATGAAGGCCCCTCAGTCATCAGTCTGGGGTCCATGTGTTCCCCCTTGTTCAGGTCAGCTGCCTCTGTAGGTTTCACCAGCCTGATCTTGATTCCTTTAGTCATCACTCTTCTTTGCAACTGGGTTCCAGGAGTTCAACTTGGTTCACAGCTGTGGGTGTCTGCCTCTGCCTCAATCAGCCACTGGATGAGAGTTCTAGGATGGCATATAAGATAGTCATCATTCTGTGTAGGAGGAAGTCTGATGCCGCCATTAAACATGTGACTTATTAGAGGCGCATACAGATGAGGTAATAAAAGGGCGGTTTACCACACCGCTAACCACACCCACTTTAGGCAGGACTAAAGACGTATACCGCTGGACGTAAAGATGTATACGTATGTAGGCGGAACCACGTCACTAGCCATGCCCAAAGTGGGCATGGCTAGGGGGCGTTACAGGGGAAGGCATAAAAGACAGCACACAGGAAGTCTCGCTCTCTTTTCCTGGAGTTCGGCTTCCAGTTCGGCAGCTGAAAACAACTTGGCTCCTCTGGGTTTGGTATCTTGTGAGTAATTCCTATAATAAATACTTAGCTTTACTTTCAGTAATTGTGTATCGCGTATAGTTACAGCGTCCGTTAAAGACTACAGAATGGTGTTAGGAGTGGGATTGAATTTCCACCCAAAACTACAAAAGCTTTAAAGGAATTTTAGAAACAGAAGAACGGAGAGAAGCACAGAATTTTGGTAGCAGCATTTTTCTCAGGTGTGCTCTGTTTTGCTAGCCACAAGCCGAGATTCACGCGGCTCGCTTACTGGAGTCTTCCTGACTCGGCATAAAAAGAAAAAGAAAAAGAAAAAAAAACCAACAAGGTTGTTTTAAGAGACTCTGCTAACGATTGAAAGGTGTGTATGTAAAGCTGGAAGTGGCAGATTTTGCTGGAGGTCAGCATGGACTGAGGCGGTAAGCTGGAATCACGCTTATGCCCGCCATCTTGAAATGGCAGTTTAAAACAGCCGCGTTTTTACAGATAAGACACGTGGCCAGAAAAACATAAAGCTTTACAGTAAAGTCAGACTTGGATGAACAAAACCTCTAAAGGTTTACAGTGTGTTTAAAAATATATGTGAGATTGAGAGAGAAAATGAAACGACAAAGTGGTAAATAAATACAAAAGCTGGCTGTGGTGGCGCACGCCGGTAGGAATTGCTCCAGAGGCAGAGGCAGGCAGGTTTCCAAAGAGAAACCCTGTCTCAGAGAAAAATAAATAAAAGTGAAAGAAATAAAGTAATAATAGATAAATAAATAAGCCACGTAAAGATGGAAAATACACAGAGAGTCTGGATACTGTACGCTATTGTGTTTTTCAGTTTTTTGCTTGCTCAGGAAGGAACTGCTACTAAAGTACACTTGATTATAAATGCTGCTAAATTAATCCAACTTCTATCTTTTGAAAATGCCTTGACTTCAAAATTTAAGTATAAGGATATGTTACTTGGAAAAGGAGAATTTGCTTATGTTTCTACAGAAAATGAAAAGCTGAGGATTCCTTCCAGGCTTCTGTGGTTTCATGAACCAAGACCCCCGGAAGCAGTGGACCAGGTGTTCCAACGACTGAGACAGCTAAGATGATGCAGCCTTACAGACCCCGAAAATACGGACTTATACAGGTTTGTGAGTTTTGTCATGATCCCCATGGTATGAACGGCGCCCCCTTCCAGCAGGAAGCAGTTTGGAATGAGCGATGTCCCAATTCCCATCTTGTTTATAAATCTTTGTTTTCATTTAAATGGGATTGTTTATAATTGGTTAATGATCACAACCAATCTCCTTTTAATGGTAAAAAGGGGAATTATGGTATGGGTATGGTTTTTCATTTATTGATACAAATTCAAGGTCAATTTTGGGATGTGTATATTTCTCCTCTTGATTAAGTATTGTGCTTATACTGATCTTTTAAAATGTAATGCGTAATTAAATACAGATTATAGATAGTTACTTATAATAGTCAGAATTTATAGTTAGGTAAGTTAGGTTTTCTAGATATACAGAAATATATTTGACATAGACAGTCTTCAAATCTTTCAAAGACCTTCAGAAAATGGCATTTAAAATGGTTTAGGGTTTTTCTTGACAATGAGAAATGTCTGCTCCTGGCAGCAATGGGCATCGAAGAAACTCGTTATGGAGTTTACTTTCAACATGGCAAGATTAGCCATTTGGGCAAGAAACTGCTCTTGCCTAGACTGTTTGGCTGTTGCTGTATAAACTGGACATGCAGGACCCACAGAAAAGTGACTGCTGAACTCAGTCTTACAGGGTTCCTGCTTCATGAAAGAGTCTAAGAGACTTTCTACAGTACAAAGAAAAATGACTAACAGACTGCCAATGCAGATGGACAGTTTGAAATTTCCTGCTTTGCTGAGAAATCTTCTGGGCACATTGTGGCCTATGGGCTGAAGATGGATGCCCCAACGTTACAGAGGAACTTCGGGTGACTGTCCAGGCAGTAAGATACCTCTGTCAATCCTAGTGTTTATATATTATCCTTCTGTGGTCTTTGATGGAGTTGAAGACAGATAGTTATAATTATAGTTTTCCTTAGTTATGATAAAAGATAAGCTACATATAAGACTTCGGACTCACAAGGATGGGATGGATGACATTTTCTTTAGATCTTGCTAAATGTTAATAGACAAAATGTTGTAACTGTGTTCTTACTTGATAACTGTTCTGTCATATACAATTTGACTATGTTAAAGTTAAGACCTTTCTTTTTGTTTAAACAGAAAAGAGGAGATGTTGGGGAAGTCCTGTGTATATGTCAATAAATTACTGCTGGCCAATAGGAATCTAGATAGGTGGGGCTAGGAGTCCAGGAGGATTCTGGGAAGGAGAAACACAAGAGAGTCAACATGTAACGCCATGGGGTAGGAACCCGGAACTATTCTCCGGTAAGAGACATACTTAGATTAACAATTATGGGGTAATTACTTAAAGCAGAGCTAGCCAGTAAGAGACAAGCAAGGCCAACAGCTTCATAATTAATACAGCATCTTGTGTGTTATTTGGGGACTACAATGCGGCAGAGCCCAGGTGGCTGGCAGGGGATAAACCAAAGCGGCTAGCAAAGAAAAAGCTTCTCTCATTCCAGAATGGTGTCAGAAGTGGGATTCGAACCCACGCCTCCATTCGGAGACCAGAATTTATCATGGGAGGGCATTTAAGGTAGCCTTAATGCTAGTTGGTGTCATTCTTATAGATCTGTGAATATCTCACTAGAGCCAGATGTCTCCTTCAACTTACACTGGCTCCCTCTTTTATGGTATCTCCCATCATTTTATCTCTATTCTTACCCTGACTCAACCTTCCTGCTCTCCCATGTCCTCCTCTCCCCTCCTATTTTCTCCCTCTCTTTCTCCCATCTCCTTCTACCCTTTCCTTCCCCCCAATCCAATTAGGAGATCGCATCCCCTAACCCTTCTCCGGGTTACCTTGCATATCTCTCGTAGGGTCCTCCCTGCACCCCAGACTCTCTGGATTGTGGGATGGCAATGCCCTGCTCCATGTCTAAAATCCATAAATGAGTGAGTACATACCATGTTTGATTTTTTTGTAACTGGGTTACTTCACTCAGGATGGGTTCTTCCAGTGCCATCCATTTGTCTGTAAATTTCAAGATTCCATTTTTTTTCCTGCTGAAGTAGTAGTCCATTGTGTAAATGTACCATGTTTTCTCTATCCACTCTTCAGTTGAGGGGCATCTAGGTTTTTTTCAGGTTCTGGCTATTACAAATAATGCTGCTATGAACATAGTTGAGCAGATGTCCTTATTGTATGAGGGTACATCTTTGGGTATATGCCTAAGAGTGGAATTGCTAGATTTTGTGGTAGAATGATTTCATTTTTCTGAGGAATCTCCATACTGATCTCCAAAGTGGCTGCACAACTTGGCATTCTCACCAGGAGTGGAGGTGTGTACCCCTTTCTCCACATCCTTTCCAGCATAAACTGTCATTAATGTTTTTGGTTTTAGCCATTCTAAAGGGAGTGAGATGGTATCTCAGAGTTGTTTTGATTTTCATTTCCCTAATGGCTAAAGATGTTGAGCACTTTCTTAAGTGTCTCTTGGCCATTTTGGATTCCTCTATTGAGAATTCTCTATTTTGTTCTGTTACCCATTTTTTTATTTAATCCTTTGGTGTTCTGGAGACTTGCCTCTTGAGTTCTTTGTAAATATTGGAGATCAGCCCTCTGTCAGATGTGGGGTTTGTGAATATCTTTTCCCATTCTGTGGACTGTCATTTTGTCTTGTTGACTGTGTCCTTTGCCCTGCAGAAGCTTCTCAGTTTCAGGAGGTCCCATTTATTAATTACTGATCTCAGTGTCCGTGCTACTGGTGTTATGTTCAGGAAGCTGTCTCCTGTACCAGTTCGTTCAAGAGTACTTCCCACTTTCTCTTCTAAGAGGTTCAGTGTGGCTGGATTGATGTTGAGATCTTTCATCCAACGTTATGCACAGTGATAGATATGGATCTATCTGTTGACTTTTACATGCCAGCATCCAGTTATTCTAGCACCATTTATTGAAGATGCTTTCTTTTTTCCATTGCATAGTTTTAGCTTCTTTGACAAAGATCAGGTGTTGAAATGTGTGTGGCTTGATATCAGGGTCTTTGATTCGATTCCATTGGTGTCTATCTGTCTGCTTTTGTGCCAATACAAAGCTGTTTTCAGGACTATAACTCTATAATAGAGCTTGAAATCAGGGATGGCGATGCCTCCGGAAGTTCCTTTATTGTTCAGGGTTGCCTTGGCTATCCTGGGTCTTTTGTTTTTCCATATAAATTTGAGGATTGTCCATGAGGTCGGTGAAAAATTGTGCTGGTATTTTGATAGGGATTGCATTGAATCTGTAGATTGCTTTTTGTAAGATTGCTGGTTTTGCTACATTGATCTTACCTATCCAAGAGCATGGGAGATCTTTCCATTTTCTGGTATGTTCTTTAATTTCTTTCTTTAAAGAATCCAAGTTCTTGTTATACAGGTCTTTCACTTGTTTAGTTAGAATTACCCCAAGATATTTTATGGTGATTTTAGGGGTGGGACTTTGTATCTACTTCCCCATGTCTGTGCTGGGATTTTGTATGACTTGAATTTGCATGAGCTCATTCTCACCATTTTTGTTGTTGGTGTATTGAAAGGTTTTTCAAAAGTTAATTTTGTGTTATAACACCTTGTTGAAATTATTGATCATTTCTAGGCATTTTCTCACAGAACTTCTGAGATTTCTTAAACATAATGTCATATCATTTGAATCCATTTAATTTTTTTCTCTTGTCTTATTTACTAGCTAATGTTTCAAGCACTATAATTAAAATGAGTGGGGACAGTAGGTACGCTAATCTCATTCCTGATTTTAATGGATTGCACTGAGATTTTGTCTATTTAGAATAATGTTGGTCAAAGAAATGATCATATAGCAGTTAATTTTGTTAAGGCATGTTTCTCCTTCAGTCCTACTATAGCATGACTTTTATCATGAAAGTTGACTAGGTGTTGTATCTATTGGTGTGGTCATGCAAATTTTATCGTTAAGTACTTTTATATAATTTATTATATATGTCACTTTATGTATATTGGATCATGTTTGAATGTCTGGGATAAAGCCAATTTGATCCTTGTGCATGATCTTTATGTATGACTTTATTGCCTTATAATTATTTATTGAGGAGTTTTGCATGTATGTTTCTGAGGAGTATTGGTCTGTAATTTTGTTTGTTTTTTTGCTGGTTTTGGTATTAGAGTAATGCTAGTTCTCTAGAATGAATTTGAAATTTTTCCCTTTGTTCTCATTTTCTGAGCAATTTGAGAAGTTTTGCTTATAGATCTTCTTGGAAAGTCTGTTAGAATTCTGTTATGCATCCATCAGGGCCTGAGGTATTTTTGTGGAAGATTCTTAATCACTGTTTCAATCTTCTTATTTATTTTTGGTCTGTTTAAGTTGATCTACTTTTGATTTGACTTTGGTCATTTGCATGAATTATTAATTTGTTCATTTCCTTTATGTTCTCAAGGTTTGTGGAATATACGTTTTTAAAGTATTTCCTTACAACATTCTTAAATTATATGGTGTCTTTTTTATCTTTGATTGTGCTAATTTGTGTAATCTCTCTATATTTTGGTTAATTGAGCCAAAGTTCTGTCACCTTGGAAGAATCAATTCTTAAATTTGTTAATACTTTTTGAATATTTTCTTGAATTCTATTTCATTAATTTCTGTTTTTATTTTTAAATTTTTGTTCCATGTAATGTGTTGGAGTTTCAGAATTTTGAATTTCATCATTAGATAATTTATTTGTATTGTTTCAGATTTCTTTGCAAAATGTAGGTGCTTAGAGTTATAAAGTACCCTTCTAGGTTTACTTTTAATGTGTTCCAGAAAGATAGAATGGATTTTTTTCCTGTGTGTGTGTGTGGGGGGTTACCGTCATTTTCATTTTATTCCATGAATTTTTTCTTTCTTCATTTCTTCTTTGAACCATTTGTCATTCAGTAATGGGTTATTTTATCTTCAGGAGTTTGTTTGCTATTAATTTTATATTGTAGTCAGAAATGGTGCCTAGTATTATTTAATTTTTCTGAATTTGTTAAGATTTATCTTGTGTCCCAAATGTGGTCTATTCTAGAGATACTTTCACAGACTCCTCGGTTGAATGTTTATTCTTTGGTGTTTGCATGGAATATACTGTAGATACCTGTTAGGTTTACTTGATATATGATGTCATTCAATTCTGATGTTTATCTGTTTACCTTTTGTTCAGATGATCTGTCTATTTGAGAAAGTGGGGGTATTGAAATCACCTACTATTAATGGATTGATGTTAGTCTGTGTCTTCAAGTGTAATTGTAATTGTAGATCTTTTATGAAATAGGGTACCCCTGAGTTTGGTGTGTATGTGTTTAGGATAGTTATGTCTTCTTTGTTAACTGTTCCCTTGATTAAAATGAAGTGTCCCTATTCATATAGTCTGATTAGTTTTAGCTTAAACTTAATTTGTGTGATATTAATATAATGCCAATTGCTTGCTTCCTGGCCCCATTTGCTTGGGACCATTCAATTTAAAGAGTTGCCTCTATTTAAACCTAAGATGAATTTCTTGTACATAAAAGAAAGATATTTTTGTCCTTCTGATTAGATAGCTGAACTCAATAATTTTAAGGTTATTGAAAGGTGTGTGTTGATTATAGTTATTTTATTTATTATATTTTTATAATTAGTCCTATTTTGTATTTTAGTACTTACTTCAGTTATTATTTCCATAGTGTCTCAGTTATGCTTTTTCCTTTGATCATTCTGAGGTGCTGTCCTCTGTATTCTTTGTAGAACTGGTTGGTGGACATCAATTCTTTTGGTTGTTTATATGATGGAAAGTTTCTCTTAGTTCTTCAACTTTGGTAGACAGTTTCACTAGGTACAGGAGTCTAGGTTGACATATGTGGCCTTTTAGAACTTGGAATACATTGCTCTGTATTCTTCTGACTTTTAGATTATGAAGTGAGAAATACACTGCTATTCTCATTTTTCTATTTTCCCTTATATGTGACTTTTATTTTATCTGTTGCAGCCTTTAGTACTATGACTTTTTTCTGCATATTTAGTGCTTTAACTCTAATATGCCATGGGAAATTTCTTTTCTGGTATTACATATGTATTTAATTTTTAAATTTTATTTTTGCCTTTTGTTTGTTTATTTTTGAGATCTTCATTTAGTTACATTACCCCATTCCCTCTCCTTCATTCAAACACTCCCCTATATATCTCCTTTCCATTCTCTTTCAAATTTATGACGTCTTTATTCAACACTTGTAATTGCATATATATGTATCTGTATATGCACACATTTTTAAATGTAAACTATTAAATCCACATACTGTTACAAGTATGTGTGTCTCAAAGCTGAGCACCTGGCAATGGACAACCAATCATTGTGCTCTTCTCTAGCGAGTACAACCTCTCCTGATCCAAACATTACTCAGTTATCTGTAGTTCTTTATTTAAGGTTGAGGCATCATGTACTTTTCTCCATGTAGTTTGGCATGTTCAGTGCTGTCCGTCACACTCAGCTCATGTTTTCATGGTCATGTTTATGAAAATTTATGGACATACCTTCTGATTTTGCTGGGAAACACAAAACTCCTTGATAATCTGGCTCATATAATTTTCCCACTCCCCCTTTTGCATTATTTCCTGAGCTTTAGATATGGGAAATTTTGTAGATGTACCTTCATTTCTGTTTAGGAAAAGGCAGGTCTCCCATGAGAATCAAAAAAGCATGGCATATCAAGTTGTAGTGTGTATTAAGTCTGGGAAAGATGACCCAGTAAGAGGAGGAGGATCCCAAAAGCCAGTAAAAGAGTCAGAGACAACTCCTGTTCCACTGTTAGGAGCCCCACAAGAGAACCTAGCTACACAACTGTAAAATATATGCAGAGTGCCTAGGTCAGTCTCATGTAGACTCTATGGTTTTCCATTCAGCTTTGTTGGAAACTATGAGGCCAGGTTAGTTGAATTTTGAATTTCCTTCTGGTGTCCTTGACCTCTCTGACTCCTACAATCCTTCCTCCCTGTCTTCTGCAGGAACCTTCCAACTTCATCCAATGTTTGGCTATGAGTCTCTTCATCTGTTTCCATCAATTTCTGGATGAAAACTCTCTAATGACAATTGGACTAGACATCAATCTGGTCATAGGAGATCCGTTTTAAGACAACCATATTGTTATTTTACTCACCCCCTCCTTATTCTATTCCCCTTCCCTGTTTGCTCATTTGTTCAGTCAGATCACTGATATGCTGTCACCCACTTTACCTTCCTCTTACCTTTTTGTGTTTTCATCCCCTTTCCCTCCTTAAAGGACTCTATTTCTCCATATAAAATAAATTTTATCATGCCATTCACCTCTACCATCTTCACACCTTGTTCTGTCTTGACTCTCCCCCTACCTAAAGAGCACTCTATTTCTCATTTCTTTGATCACATTGCTTATACCTTGCTAATCTCCTTTATATTGTTCCTCAATGTCCCTATCCTGTCAATGGTCCCATTTTAGTTTCCTGATTTTTATAGTTTTTACAGGTATGTACTCACATCTGAAGATTTAGATCTTGGAGCCTCCAATAAGTGGGGACATGTGTCATTTGTCTTTCTGGGTCTGGGTAATCTCACTCAATATGATCTGTTCTAGTTCCATTTTCTTGCAAAGTTCATACTTTGAAAATCTGTACTCCACAAAATTTGAAAATTTAAAGGAAATGGACAATTTCCTGGATAGATATCACTTGCCAAAACTAAATCAAGAACAGATAAACAATCTAAACAGACCTATAACCCCTAATGAAATAGAAGCAGTCATCAAAAGTCTCCCAAATAAAAAAAGCCCAGGCTTCAGTGCAGAATTCTACCAGAAATTCAAAGAAGAGATAATTCCAATACTCCTCAAAGTATTCCACACAATAGAAGCAGGAGGCTCACTGCCAAACTCTTTCTACGAGGCTACAATTACCTTGATACCCAAGACACAACTAAGAAAGAGAACTATAGACCAATTTCCCTCATGAACATTGATGCAAAAATACTCAATAAAATACTCGCAAACCGGATTCAAGAACACATCAGAAAAATCATCCACCATCATCAAGTAGGCTTCATCCCAGGAATGCAGGGATGGTTCAACATTAGAAAATCTATCAATGTAATCCACCATATTAACAATCTGCGAAAGAAAAACCACATGATCATCTCACTAGATACTGAAAAAGCCTTTGACAAAATCCAGCACCCCTTCATGATAAAGGTCCTAGAGAGAACAGGGATAACAGGAATGTACCTGAATATAATAAAAGCAATATACAGTAAACCAACAGCTAACATCAAACTAAATGGAGAGAAACTCAAAGCAATTCCTCTAAAATCAGGAACAAGACAAGGCTGTCCACTCTCTCCATATCTCTTCAATATTGTACTTGAAGTTCTAGCTACAGCAATAAGACAACAAAAGGAGATAAAGGGTATACAAATAGGAAAAGAAGAAGTCAAACTTTCACTATTTGCAGATGATATGATAGTTTACATAAGTGACCCAAAAAACTCCGCAAGGTTACTACTAGAGCTGATAAACACCTTCAGCAATGTGGCAGGATACAAGGTAAACTCAAAAAAATCAGTGGCTCTATTATATACAGATGATGAAGTGACTGAGAAAGAAATCAGAGAAACATCACCCTTTACAATAGCCAAAAACAGCATCAAATATCTGGGGATAATGTTAACCAAGGAAATTAAAGACCTGTATATCAAGAACTTTGAGTCTTTAAAGAAAGAAATCAAAGAAGATACCAGAAAATGGAAAGATCTCCCATGCTCTTGGATTGGTAGGATCAACATAATAAAAATGGCAATCTTGCCAAAAGCAGTCTACAGATTCAATGCAATCCATATCAAAATTCCATCACAATTCTTCAAGGACCTGGAAAGAACATTAATCAACTTTATATGGAAAAACAAAAGGCCCAGGATAGCTAAAACATCCCTATACAATAAAGGAACTTCAGGAGGCATCACCATACCTGACTTCAAGCTCTATTATAGAGCTATAGTCCTGAAAACAGCTTGGTATTGGCACAAAAATAGGCAGGTAGACCAATGGAACCGAATCGAAAGCCCTAATTTTAACCCACACACCTATGAACACCTGATTTTTGGCAAAGAAGCTAAAACTGTACAGTGGAAAAAGAAAGCATCTTCAACAAATGGTGCTGGCATAACTGGGTACTGGTATGCAGAAGACTGCAGATAGATCCATGTTTATCGCCTTGTACAAAACTTAAGTCCAAATGGATCAAAGATCTCAACATACATCCAGCCACACTGAAACTTTTAGAAGAGAAAGTGGGAGATACTCTTCAACGAGTTGGTACAGGAGACCACTTCCTAAACATAACACCAGTGGCACAGGCACTGAGATCGACAATTAACAAATGGGACCTTCTGAAACTAAAAAGCTTCTGTAAGGCAAAGGACACAGTCAAAAAGACAAAAAGGTAGGCCACAGAATGGGAAAAGATATTCACTAACCCTACATCTGACAGAGGGCTAATCTCCAAAATTTACAAAGAACTCAAGAAACAAGTCTCCAAAACACCAAAGGATCCACTTGAAAGGTGGGGTTCAGAGCTAAATAGAGAATTCTCAGTAGAGGAGGCTAAAATGGCCAAGAGACACTTAAGAAAGTGCTCAACATCCTTAGCCATCAGGGAAATGTAAATCAAAACAACTCTGAGATACCATCTTACTCCTGTCAGAATGGCTAGAATCAAAAACACCGAAGACAATTTATGCTGGAGAGGATGTGGAGAGAGAGGAACACTCCTCCACTGCTGGTGGGAATGCCGACTCATACAGCCTCTTTGGAAATCAGTATGGAGATTCCTCAGGAAAATGGGAATTAGTCTACCACTAGACCCAGCAATTCCACTCTTAGGCATTTATCCAAATGAGGCAGGTTCATACAACAAGGGCATCTGCTCCACTATGTTCATAGCAGCATTGTTTGTAATAGCCAGAACCTGGAAGCAACCTAGATGCCCCTCAACTGAAGAGTGGATAGAGAAAATGTGGTACATTTACACAATGGAGTATTACTCAGCAGAAAAAAACAATGGAATCTTGAAATTCGCAGGGAAATGGATAGCACTGGAAGAAACCATCCTGAGTGAGGTAACCCAGTCGCAAAAAGACAAACATGGTATGTACTCACTCATATATGGATTTTAGATATGGATCAGGATAGTGCCAGTCTGCACTTCCACAGATAGAGAGTCTGGGAAACAGGAAAGAACCTAAAAGATATGCATATATGCATAGTACCCAAGAGAAGAGGATGGAGACAAGATCCTCTGAATGGATAGGGAACACGGCGAGGGGAGGGGGAGTGGGACCTGGGAAGAATAGAGGGGTAAAGAGGAAGGGAGTTGGTCATGGGGGAACAGGAAGTTGAGGGGGTGGGGGTAGAATAGGGGGAAGAGGGAATCATAGGATCGAATACAGATCAGGCGCCAGAGCGACCTCGAGTGATCTAAAGGGATAACACCAATTGGCAAGCTAAGCAATAGTGGAGAGACCACCTCGAATGCCCATTCCTGATAATGAACTTGATGTCTATAACCATCCGGGAGCCTTCATCCTGTGACTGATGGAAGCAGAGGTAAACACACAATTAATCACTGAACTGAACCCAAGGAACCCAGTGACAGAGAGAGAGGAGTGATGAGCAAATTGGCAAAGAATGGGCTGGCAAACCCAGCAGAGACAGCTGATCTGAACAGGGGAGAGATCTTGGACCCAAGACTGACAGTGGGGAGGCCAGCATGGGACTGATCTGGACTCCCCAAATGTGAGTGTCAGTGAGAAGGCCTGGGCAACCTATGGGGCCCTGAGCTGTGGATCAGTGTCTATCCCTGGTATACAAACAGTCTTCGTGTGCTTGTAGCACAAAGGGGGATGCTCTCTCAGCCTGGACTCTTAGGGGAGTGCCTGGACCCTACCCAGAGTAAAATGACAGACTCTGATATCCCCTGTGTGGAAGGATTTGGCAATAGGGTGGGAGGGTGGGGGGGGAAGGGGAGTGCGGGAGGAGGGGGAGGGATTGGGAACTGGGATTGACATGTAAAACAAGCTATTTAAAATTAAAATTAAAAATGATTAAAAAATGATAAAAATATACCTTCTTTTCAGAACCTCATGGAACTTTCTCCAAAAATTGACCATAGAATTGCACACAATGCAAGTCTCTGCACACACAAGAAAACTGAAATAGCATATTTCATCCTTTCTGACCACCATGAATATCACCAATAACTGAAAGAACAGAGAGTTTATAAAATCATGGAAACTGAATAAGTAATTAATAATGAAAAATGGCCAAGGCTAAAAACAAAAATCTTTCTGGAATTGGAAGAAAATGAAAACACAACGTATCCACACCAACTGGACACAAGTAAGGTAGTTCTGAGGCAAATTCATCTTATACTAGCCACTTAACAGCACATATGAATAACAGCACTCTATGTAACAAAAAAGAGAAATAATATCCAAAGTTATGGATAGCAAGAAATAAGCAAACTTGGTTTTTATTAGATAGTCGATGTATCTTGTGAGGAACATTGTCAGCCCAAGTGTCTAAGGTGTGTGTGTGTGTGTGTGTGTGTGTGTGTGTGTGTGTGTATGAGAGAGAGACAGATAAAGAGAGAGAGAGACATAGATAGGCAGAGAGAGAGAGACACACACACAGAGAGATAGATTTTGGATGAACATAAAAGAATACAATTCCTCTTGACTTCATTGAACATCCTATACTCTATGTCTCTTTGCTTCTGTATGGACGTCCTCACTCTCACCCAACTAAAGCTCCCTCAACTTTTTTCCATTTCATTCTTCCTTTATCTATTTCCTGCTATTCCCTTTTCTACAGTTCCACTCACGTGGTTCCTTTGTACTTTATTGGTGACTGGTTTCTTAGGTTTATAGCTCACACCTGCAGATTTTGAGTTAGGAACATGAGAGTAATTATATGACATGTGTATTTCTCGATCTGGATTATTATGGAAAAGTGTTTATTGACTTCAGTCATTTTGTTGTGTTTTTACTATTTGTGTTCTTAGGCATACTTTGTAAATCAGTGATTATCACTTCCTTTGTTTTCTTTCTGAAGTTTCTTGTCCAAGTTTATACAACTCTTCACCCTAAAGTATTCCTCTGTATGGATGGTCTCATGGACATGAACCGTTTTAGCCTATTTTTATCATGGTTCATTTTCTTTCTCCTTCATCTATGACATATAGTATTTCTGGATACTGTAGTCTAAGTTGGTATGTGAGGTCTTTTAATACTTAACATACATTGCTCTAATCTCTGATAGTTTTTAAAGTTTCCATGAGAAATCATGTACTGTTATGTTGGATTTTCCTTTGTATATAACTTTTGTTTTTTTCTCTTATATATTTCCAGACTCTTCCTTTGTTAAGTATCTTTTGTGTTTTAAATGTGATATTCAAAGTAGAGTTTCTTTTATTGTTTCAGTCATTTAGAATTTATGTGCTTCTTGTATCTATATGGGTTTGTAATTTCTGAGTTTAGAGAAGTTTTCTTCTATAATCTTTTTGAAGAGTCAGTGTATCTGATTGACTTAGGATTCTTCTTTATCTGTGCTTATAATTTAAACACATGCCTTTTCACATGTGATGTTATCATTATCATGTACAATTTAGCTATATGTTAGACTTTATACCACATACATGCCTAGTACCAGAAGAGGCCAGAATGGATGTCTGATCCCCTAAAACTGGAGTCACAGCTGGTTGTGAGTCACCATATGGGTGCTTTGTTTTAACCCACATCCTCTGAAAGATCAGTTGGTATTTTGAACTATCAAGTGGTCTCTCCAGCATCAAAATGAAGCCTTTCTTGCATGTTTCTTGTGTTTGAAATATTTTCATATTCTTTCATTTATATTTGAGTCCTGATATTCTATCTAATATTCATCCATTTTCCTTGCAGGGCTTCCCTCTGAGTTTTCTCATGGACTTTTTGAGCTTTCATTCCATCTTCATTTTAGCTTGCATTCGATTCACTATTTTTATATCTGATTACATTTGGTTTTCAAATCCTGAATTGCCTTCCTCATTTCATCCATCTTTATGCTCTGCTTTCTTGAGTGTGACTCAAGCATTTATTTTATTTATTTTATTTTATTTTATTTAAGATCATTTTCTTTAAATTCATGGAACTGTTTGGTCATCTTTTAAGATCCTTGAATTCTTTAATGAAGTTTATGATGGTTATTTGAGTTCTAATTTCTGAGGTTCATCTAGGTAATTCTGGATTTGGGCAATGGTAAACATACCGTCTTTGACCTTTCCTATTGTTTGCCTTTTTGTGATTAGACTTGGGTATGTAGACTTCTTTGACTGACTGTGTGTTTTGTGATGATACAGTATGCTGAGGTGGTACTTAGGATTTGCCTGCTGGATGAAACTCAGAAGTTGGACATGATGCCAGTGGCACTCAGAAATCTCAACTGGATCCCTGATTGTGGATATGCTGTAGCTCTGGGGATTAGGGAGGGTACAGGGAGAGTCAGACATCCTTGTCATTTTTTGCTGGTCTATAAAGACTGGACTGTGCCTTGAGGTTGGTTGCAAATAGTAAAATAGTAAAACTTTCTTAAATATGAATCCTCATCATGGCCCCAGTAAACAAGCTCATAAGTGGAGAGGCCTCATTCTCCAGTTTTTGCTTGCAGTGAGGATCAAAGATCTCTCTTCTTAAGTTACATCATTGGAGAGTGTCAGATTGTACATCTGTAGATCATTGAGACTTTTTTTAAAGCCCCATGAAGGGGACTCTACCCTCCCCTCTTGTTTTGTCAGCAGCCAATTTTAGGATCCTCACTTTCTTTTAGAAATTTAAAGTTTAATTGTGTTGGATTTCATCTGGCTCTGTTGCTTACTTTGGGACTTCCACACTTCTGAATGTTGCTCCCCTCACCTGGCAGGCACACACTTGCTGCTTTGATTCATATTCACAGCGATGCAGGAAAGTGCTGTGTCTCTATCAGTTATCCTCCTGCTCTGCCATGAGAACTGTTAATCCAGTCTTATACATTTTTGGAAGTCTCTTACTGGGGTGTGTGTATCTTACTAAACTGTTCTTCAAGTTTAATGTCATTTTTTTGTTTGGACAATTCCTAAGGTCACTTTGCTTACTATCTTCATTCTTGTCTCTCCTCCTATAGATTTTTTGAGTCAAATTCTCCCTGTATGTCTCAGGCAAGCCTTCAGCTCACATTCTCTTGCCTCAGCCTCCTAAATCTGAATCCCTTCTGGGATTATAAGCATGTGACACTATGATTACTTCCTTCTTATAGTTTCATATTTACTGAGAAATGAGTATTTTTAGTATTGTCATGGACGATGTACTCTTGGAAAAAAGCAGTTTGAGTATGAGCATCTTTCCCTCATTCTGTTCACTTTGCATTTGTTGATGGTAAAATGGGCATGATCAAACCATGTTTTGTGGATGGTGATTTACATCTCTTGAGTAGGAAAAGGTATTTAGTCACCCGCTTCTGCAAGGTCTCAAAGCCCATTATGGGACATTGTAGAAGGCAAAGAGATCCTTGTGCTCACATATATAATTAGGGGAACCTGTAGGTAAAAAAAATACTGGGTTGTTCCTTCAAGGAAATAAATGATATCTGCCCAGAAGGCTGGGAGGAGAAGTGGTGAATAGTCTAGCAAACTGTGTGCCATCTGTATGCCCAGAGACCATACCTATCAGCTCAACTGTCACACCTTTTTCATATACTTTTGTCCTCAGTCATTCAAACTTCCTCTTACCTCCAGCAGATCTTTACTCTGCTAGCCCTGTTGGTCTCATAGACCTCTGGAGGACAGTTGCTTCCTGGCTTACTTCTATGTGGACCCAGTTCAGTGCTGTCATAGATATTCCCAAGGTGCACATGGATTGATGACTATGTTAGAAATGGAGAGAGGGGGTAAAACAACATTGAGAGGAAAGAAGACCGAAGAAAGGGGAGTAATGGAGAGCGGGTCTGTGTCAGAATGAGAAAGGTGAGAGAAAAGAACTAGAACTTTCACAGATCAATCCCAAACAACAAGACTTCATTCAAGAAAGGAGTATAAAAAATTAGGCAAATAAACAAGTTTTCTAGGTTTTATTTAGAGTTTAGGTATTGAACACAGCAGCATCTCTCCTGGTCTAACAAAAGTAAAATTCTGTTTAGACACAAGTGTGCTCCTGGCACAAAATCGAATGAAGCATTCCAGGCCTTTGTAGCCTCTGGCAAAGATAAACAGTCTGTCCACGGCATCTCCAAACTTGAAGATGCATTTGTATGAGAATGTCTGGAGTGACAATGGTTAGAATTATACCATATGAAAGAAATTCATTGAGATTTCCAGGCAGACATTTCCTAGGTTATTTTTCAGTGCAGGTGACTGCCTATGTGTGAGACACATTATTGCTGAGAAAGAAGGCAACAAGTGTTGAGGGTGCACAAGCATGCTCACCTCACTATCCAGCCTAAACCTGGAGCACATGTTTTTTAAAAATACATACTGAACTCTTCTTTAAATAGATTTTATTTAAATTAGAAACAGTCTTATTTTACATATCAATCCCAGTTCCCTCTACTGACCCCCTCCAACCCATCCACTTCCCAGAGAGGGTGAGTCCTTCCTTGAGGGATCATCAAAATCTGGTAAGTCATTTAGGGACAGGACCTAGGACCTCCCCTGTGTATCTAGGCTAAGAGAGTATCCCTCCATGGGCACCTGAAGTCCTTTTGTGCACTAGGGATACATTGTGGTTCCACTGAGAGAGGACCCATAGACTGATCAATGCTCCTATCTGATACCTACATTCAGAGGGCCTGGTTTGGTCCTATGTTGGTTCCCCATCTGTTAGACTGGGGACCATGAGTTCCCACTTGCTCAGGTTAACTGGGTTTCCCAGATTGGTGTTGACCTCTTTGTTCATCACTCCTCTCTCTATGAAACTGGATTCCAGGAGTTTGGCTCAGGGCTTAGCTGTGGCTCTCTCTCTGCTTCTGCTTCCATCAGCTATTGGATGAAGACTGTAGGATGGCATTTAATGTAATCATCATTCTCATTTTAGAGGAAGGGCATTTAAGGAAGCCTCACCACTATTACTTAGGGTTCTACTTTGGGTCATCCTTGTGGATCTCTGTGAAATTTCCTAGTGCCAGATTTCCCTTTAAACCTATAGTCACTCCCTGTATTGGTGTGTCTCTTTACTTGCTTTCCTCTATTCCTGTACCCACTCAATCTTCCTGATCCCTCACATTCTCCTCATGCCTCCTCTTTCTCCTTCCCACTTCCCTTCCCCCCATGCTCCCCATTTTTTCAGGTGAATGTCCCTTTCTGCTTCACTGGGGGATGTACAGGCAAAGATTTGCATGTTACTGTCTTTCTGAGGTTGGGATAACTCAGTTATTACAGTTTGTTCCAGCTTCGTCTATTTTCTTATAAATTCTAACATTTAATTTTTCTTTATTGATGTATATTATTCATATATGTATACATAGTTGAATTTTTGACTGAACCATGCAGAGGCTGTCTATTGGCCCTGGTATCTGAGGACCTGAAAGAATGGGGTGGACTATGGTCTGATGATGTAGACAACCTTACTTCAATTTCAGAGTAATTTTATACACATATGTAACAAGGAAAGTAATGATCTAAAGAAGGTTGTTTGAATTCAGGAAAACATGTAAATAAATGCCAATAAGCTCATATTAAATATTAACATAGCATCCTTTTCCTAACATTTTGAGGACAGATCAATTTAAACACAAACTACAGATTGTATCTGAGAGCAGGAAAGCAAGACAGAGGGTCATATCCAGAGTCAGGGTACACTGAGCAGATTGGGCTCTATAGCTGTGATCTGATACTCAAGGTATACCTGTAAGATGTAAACATGTCTCACAAATTGATTATAAATATTTCACACAGGAGGCTTAAATTCACATTCAAGTACAATTTAGTGAGCTACATTCACTTGAGGTAAAAGGCCCTATTCCTTCTTCCTGGAGCCTCTCTCACAGTTCCTCAGGGCATTGTCTAACATGAATCATTCTTTTGAATGTTTTCCTAATATATGCACACACATATACACACATATATATGTATACACACTATCCTGTTGTGAAATATTAGATGAAGTAGTGTTACATTCTGTTATGCTTTGGAATGTTTATTTAATGATGCAAAGATGTGTTGCATTCTCTTATTTTGTACTTGTTTAACTCTGTAAATCTGTGTTATTGGCCTATCTTAAACACCTGTTTGGTCTAATAAAGAGCTGAATGGCCAATAGCTAGCCAGGAGAGAAAAATACGCAGGGCTGCCAGGCAGAGAGAATAAGTAGAAGAAAGAAGAGGGAGGAGGGTGCCAGAAGCTCACCACTCAATCACACAACAAGCCACGGAGTAAGAAGGAAAGGAAGATATATGGAATACAGAAAGGTAAAAGCCAGAAGCAAAAGGTAGATGGGATAATGTAAGTTAAGAAAAGCTGGCTAGAAATAAACCAAGGGAAGGCCAGGCATTCATAAGTAAGAATGTCTCCATGTATTTATTTGGAGCTGGGTAGTAGGACCCAAAGAGTAAAATCAATTCAACTACATTATTCATTCTTTTATAGAACATCCAGACTGTCTTCATTTCCTAGATATTTTGAATAGAGCAGGAACAAACATGGCTGAACAACTATCTCTGTAGTACGATACAGAGACCTTTAGTATATAATCAGGGATTTTACATAGCTGGACCCTACAACACTTCCTCTTTGAGATTTCTGAGAATGCTTTTCACCGATTTCAATGGTTGTTACTTCAGTTTGTTCTCCACCAGGGTGAATGAATACTCCCTATTTCCCAACATCTTCAACAGCATTTGCTGTCATCTGATTACTTGAAATAGCTATTCTGAATGTGGTGAGATGAAGTATCAGATTAGATTAACTTCCGTTCACTGATGACCAAGAATGTTCATGTATTTATTTCCATTAGTTCAATTATTTTTGAACAGGATTTTATTTTGGATCCTACGTTGACCTAAAGTTAATGATTTTCACTTTTCACTATCCTGAGATCTGTGATTAAAGGCTTGTGCCATCATAAGTACCTCCATTTATTGCTTTATATTGTATATCTTTGTATAAAAGTTTACATGCTAAAAAGGTCCCATCACTTAGGATAGTCACCCTCATGCTCTCTGAAGGTTCCCCCAAGTTCATTTAATGGTTATGATTCTTATCATGCATCAATACATGAAAATGTTTTCATACATTTACAGATCTCCCTTGGAGTTAGTAATAACTTCTTTTTCCTTAGGCTCTCAAGATATTTGGATGTCATGTTTGGAATGCACTAATAAAACAGAACTGCAAAAGTCTTCAAAAATATCTTGAGAAAGTTAGAAACTAAATAACTTTATTTACAGTTACGTAAGTGCGAGGATTGGATGTGAGAACCTGGGGGTTAATATGATATTTCATTGTGTATATGTTAGGTGTTTTCAAAAATAAAGAAAAATTGAAAAAGTCATTGAGGAATAAAATGGTGTTCTAGAATAAAACACTTAAAAATTTGTTCAGCTTTTTATTGTATAATTCTGGCATTCTGGCAAAAATATAGGATATGGTTCCAATCTGAATATTAATTATGTTATTATAGGTCTGTGTTAGTTTGCATGAGAATGTTCCTCATATCCTCCTTATTGAACACTTGGTCCACAGAGGACATTAAGGCAGTGTAGCCTTGCTGAGGAAGTTGGTTCCTGGGCTGGGCTTTGAGAGTGATAGCCTCACTGCACTTCCAGTTGCCTCTCTCTGCTTCACACTGTGGGGAAAGATGTGATCTTTCAGCATCTGTGAAAAGATTAAAAGAAAACTTATATTTACGCATGCTAATGGATAGCATTATGTTGGTTTTGGTTTAAATTTGAGTATTCAAGAGGAGATAGCAGATTATACCTCTTATGTCATTATTGTCTATGTTCCCCACCAGTTTCTTCATGAAAGAGAATGTCTACCAGTGTGTGGGCATTTGCACATGCACTTGAATGAGCAGGCTTTGTATTAGCATGACAGAGCAGAAACTGGCAAGTCAGTTGTTCCCCTCCTTCCCTGCAGCCAATGCCAGTTTAAATGGCACCCAATAGAATTCTTGTTCCTCTCTGAAACTAAAGGATCTAGGCCTCTACTACTCCATGTTCCCACTAGAATGGCCATAAAATTTGCTTCCTGCATCTAATAACTTTTCTAGTAAAATATACCAAATGTTTTTAAAATAGTCAAGAGATGTAAAAGCCGTATGGTTATGTCTACTACTGTAATAACCCCACTTCCTTGGCACCAGTGTCTATCTATTATATTTTCTGTCACTGAGACAAAATACCTTGACAAGAAGCACCTTGAGCAGAAAGGATTTGTCATAACTTAAATTCCAAGTTATCAACCATCACAGCTGGGGAGTAAGACAGCTAGAACTAAAACAGATGATCTCATCACCATGAACATTAGGATGAAGAGAATTTAATGTGAGAATGCGAATGACTCGGCTACCTTTTTCTACAGTTGAAGTCCCCAGACCAGGAGTGTTGCCACCCACTTCCAGGCAGGGAAGGCAGTATTTAAATGAGTCTACTAGAGTCAAGACAAATGACAAGTAGGTATTTATTAGGGAACTATTTACACAGATAAGAGTAAGTAATAGCCATGGTCTTCCTGCTCCAGAAGATACAGTCTCTGCCCTTATGATGCTCTCCACAACCCAATAGAGCACAGGCTAGCTCTGCCTTGACATTACAATGGGTCAAGTCTTCCGGAAACCATGCCCAAATAGTGTGGCCACCACCACAAGTTCACTGGCAAGGTAAGATGCCACTACAAGGTAGGGCCTTTACATATCAACCAAGAAAGTCCTCCACAGACTTGTCCACCCTTGATCTACACAATCCCTCATCGAGACCCTTCTCAGTTGAGCCTGTTCTTGGCTTTTTTATTTCCTTCATTGTATTCCCATCTTCCGTTCCTTTGACAGATAGTTGGGCTTTTGTTTTAACCACTTCAGAAAATACAATGTACCTTTCTGTCTTTATCATAATCACTCATAGGTTAGATGTCTGTATATACATAAAATTGACTCAGTACTGTACATTTCCCCATGTATCATGCTGTTCTTTTTTGTACTACAGGGTTGTTCTAAGAAATTCTATTTTTTATTTCTTCACTTATACTTTTCCCTTTCCCAATATTCTCTTTTCAGCATCATCTCAGTGGCTGGTTACCGATACTGTACATGATCTATACACAAAGTAGTAATTTTAGAGTTCCTAAAGACAGCTGATAAACTACAGCTACAATTCACAAATAACTAATAAAAAACAAAGCCATCATATCATATGAGAGCATGATTCCCCTGTCCTAAGGGACTGTCCATTTGCCTCACCATTTTCTCTGCTCTAGAGAGAAATGTTCATGTGAATAAAAAGAGGAACCTTAAGCAGATGGGGTGATGCGCTGGATGGATCCCATCATATAAACAGCAGTGCCTGTACTAATCAGTGGATGTTGATACAAGAGTGCAGTATGCCCTGTGTGTGCTAATGTAAGAAGGCCCACAAGATTTATTAGTACAGTTTACATTATTTTTATTACTTTTGGGTTTTTGAGATTATAGTATAATTACATCATTTATTCCTTCCCCTTTTCACCCTTCAAACCCTTACATATTACCCATAGTTTTCTCTTCTTCAAATTCACTTCCTTTTGAAAATAAAAAGTATATGTTTATATGTACATATTGTACATGTGTATGTATATATACATATATATTCCTAAATATAGCTTTCCTAGCCGATACAATGTTATTTTTATGTATGTTATTTTATGTATGTTATTTTTATGTATGGTATTGGATAACTAACTGTTGCCCTATTTTTTGGAGGATACTATTTCTATGACACTCAGAGATCTTTACTTGCCTGTAGGATTTGTGTGTGTGTGTGTGTGGGGAGAGAGAGAGAGAGAGAGAGAGAGAGAGAGAGAGAGAGAGAGAGAGAGAGAGATTAGGGATGATGTGTGGTCCTTGTCCATCCACTTTGGCATGTCTACTGTTGTTGTACTTGGTCAGGTCTTGTCTAGACAGTCATGTCTTACTAATAGGTATGCATTCAATATATCACTTTCTATGAAAAATTTCTGTAAATAGATTCCTATAAATTTTCTATCATTCCACAAAATTTTGCTCATGATTGTAAATCTATAGCAATGCTATTGGTAGCATAATATTCAAATGATGAAATGGCCAGAACAGATGAGGGAATCATTAGGGTAATTTAGCCTTGATGAAAATTTATTTTATTGTGTTAGTTCATATTCTTGGGGATTTTTAAATAAATGCCAATAAAGTCATAAAAGCCTCATACCTATTATTTTCCATTATTTCCATTAAATTGGACATTCTGGTCCTGTTTGTTTTATTTGGATCCCTGTATTTTAATCTTCTTCATTAGATTGTAAACAAGTGTCTCCTTCCTTTCATGTGTTCGTGCCACTCATTTTCAGTAAAACTTTAGTCAATGCTTTTTGATTTATTTTGAACTAAACTATAAAAGTCTATTAAATAACAGGTGATAAGAAATATCAGCTTATTTAGAGGTTTAGTCTCCATTATGTATCACTTTTAAGAGGTTCACTTTTAACTGCCACTCTCTTTGGACTGCCATGTTTTCTGAGCATCTTGCATTTTCTCCATAACAAAGTAAAGGTGAAGTAAGTTGCTTTTGTGTGAAGGCCTGAAGTCACCTTTTGATGATTTATTAGAGGGCACTTCAGACTTCCTGGAAATGACTTTCTGAAGTGACTAACGGTTTTGGGCAGTTAAAAACACCAGAGAGCGTGTGAGGCTGTCTGTCTCAGATATCAAAGCTTATTCCTGGTTGTTAGCTTTGATATTCTGTGGAACTATAAAATTTGAGGAACCTGGATTCCCACTATGAGGATGATTCCTTGAGGAGAAATAAGGAAATTGAATATTCCTGGTCAATATGAGTTCTGAAGCTTAATAGAAAACATCTAACTCTATTCCCATTTAAAAAAATATTATGATGAAATCTCCAGAGTTCACTGATCCTGGTATTATTCCAATGCCTGAGATAGCCAAACTTTTGATTATCTCCTCTCAGACTAGTAGGAACAAGACAGAAGGAGAAGTAATAAGGCACAAAAACAGAAGAAGAAAATGTAGAGAACAACACTGAACTTGACCATTAGTGTGTGGGTCTGCAGGTGCTGGGGAAGCACTGGAGAAGGAAGACTGAGGTAGAAACTCACTCAGGGTGAATGTTGTTTGCATAGCCTGTTGTTTTAACATGTGGAAATTTCTTTGGAAACATTCCTTTGGTTTTGACCTCCTGATTTAAAAAAACTGTATTTAGTTCTCAGCAGACATTGCACTTCATCAAAGACTTTTGATACAACAGATTTACAATTTCTGTCAAATTATGGAAATTGAGAAATGGCTTACCCTTTCCTTCTATGCTCCAATGTATAAAGACCATGCTTCTTTCCTGATATATCATTTCCTCCTTCTCACATTTTCCCTCAAATATTTTGTAATTCAACTGTTAAAACAAGCAAACAAACAAATTATTCTCTTCAGTTTCAAGCTTTAGGTGGCATGGCCTGCTGTCCCTGCAGGATTTTCATCCACAGCTCTGGGGCAGTTACTCTAAAACCTCACTGGGCTGCTGTGGGTGTTGCTTTCCAACAAGATGAAAGAGCTCAGATTTTATTGGTGCATGGTGAATGAGGGAGAGCCTGCTACTTTTAAGCTGGAGCTGGGTAAAGAAAACTCAGCAGTTTGACAGGATCCATGAGGAGGAGCCTGGGAGCTCTGCTGGGGCTGCTGTGCCTGCAGGTTTGCTGTGAGTTGTGGCTCTCTCAGATGAGATAGCGGTGATCCACTGCTGACAGTGAGAATGGGCAGAATTAGGTGATCCAAATCTCCTCATGGTTGTCTCCTGGGATGTCAGACACGGTGGAAACTGCCGAATGATGGCCAGTCACATGTTTTGTTTTGTTTTGTTTTGTTTTCCTTTCTCTGAGCAGGAGTGAAAGGGATGCAGGTGGAGCAGAATCCTCCAGCCCCGAGTTTCCATAAGTGAACCAGTTCTACGATGGCATGCAATTTTTCTACCAGGATGAGGAGAGAGCAGTGGTTCCGACAAAATCCTCTGGGCAGCCTCATCAGTCTGTTTTATCTGGCCTCAGGAACAAGGAAAATGGGAGGTTCAAGTCAACAATCAACTCCAAGGAGCTCTATAGCACTCTGCAGCCTTGCCACAGGGAGACTGTGCAGCAGTGTTTGCGCAGCTGTGAATTTATCATACCTCCAACAATTACAAGAAGGTATGAGGAAGCAGAATAATATCACAGTAGAAGTTTACTCTTAAATTGATGTGATACTGACTTGTAGAATGATAAAAGCTCAGAAACAACAGGCACATGACTAAAATCTACACTTTATTTTTGGAAACAACAAAATAGAGAGATATATTTGTTATTTAAATTACAGTAAATCTAGCAATTGTTTCTACCAAAATATTTACTTATCTGCAATATAATACACATGCCAAACTTCTCATTAAAACACTGCTTTCAAAAGAAAACCTGGAAATCTCCTAAATGTCATCCAATTCAGATAATTCAATATACAATAATTAACAATGATCCAAACAACTGCTGTTTACCAAGGGTTGGCAGATTATTTTCCACAGCTGAAAAGCTCTGGCATGCCACATGTCCATGTAAGGAACTGGAAAGCAGCCACGTGCATTCATTCATGAACTGTCTGTCCATTGCGTTTTCACTGGGAAACAGCAGCAGAGTGGTTAAACAGCAACTGGATGAGCTAAAACATTTACTTTCTAGAGCATCACAAATTAACTGACCCATTGTGATTCATTCTCAGCTCCACCCCCATTGCAACTACATTTGTTTCAAATATAGATTATCTGAGCTTCCCAAATAATAAACAATTCCAAATTGTCTTTAAGATCTATGTGAGCATGGCTAGAAGTAGTTACAGGACGAGTGACAGCTACTACAATAAGAATCACTAATTCAGTCATCTAGAGGGTTCAAAAATAGCAACCATCATAATCCTAGACTCTTAATAGTGTTTGGTGAGGAATTAGGTGAGATTAGAATATGGTAATTAGGCACCAAAAGAGGGGAATCTGAAAAGCACTTTCAAACTGATCCTGATAGATATTTTTCCTAATCTCATTCCTGAATAATTGAACTTGAAAGTATTTGTTTAATAAAGAAATGAGCTTGAAGACTCTAGGTGTAGTTTTAGATGTATTCTAGAAAGAAAAAATAATGTTTTTAAACATCAATATAAATGTTATTTTCTGTTTTAAATCCTGAAAATAAAATAAAAATTTAGGATATATCAAAATATAAAACATGAAAGAGTTTTGAGAATTGAGAAAAGCACCTTGCATTCTTCTGTGCTTGCATGGACAGCCATCATGACTGGGTCATCCTCTTCATCCCAGGCTTTTAGAAGGTTTCTGAGCTCTGAAATTTGAATTGCCAATGACTGTTCTCTTTCAAAATCTGGTCCACAGTAGTATCTGTCTGATGCACAATAGCTTATATCATGTTATAGTCATCAGTCATCTTCTCCATTTCCTGTACTGACTGTTGTAGATTTTATTGTTTTTAATATTTTATTTTTATTTTTAAATTTAAATTAGAAATAAGGTTGCTTTACATGTCAATTCCAGGTCCCTCTCTCTTTCCCTCCTCTCCTCCCATGCCCTCCTACCAGCCACCCCAATATCCCCTCATTTACCGAGGGAGGGAAAGGCCCTCCATGGGGTTGTCCAAAGTCTGTCATTTTATCCAGGGCAGGGCCTAGACCCTCCCCAAGAGTCCAGGATGAGAGTGTTGAAGGGGAGCCCAAAGTCCATTTGTATACCCAGGATAAATACTACTACTACTACTGATCTACTAGGTAATTCAGTAGATTACCTAGGGCTCTTCACTGACACCCACATTCAGGGGGTCTTGATCAGTCCCATGCTTGATTCTCATGCATCAGCCTGGGATTCAAGAGTTAACCCTTGTGAAGTCAGCTGTTTCTGGGGGTTAAACCATCCCAGTCTTAACCACTTTGGTCATCAGTCTTCCCTCTCTGTCACTGGATTTCTTGAGTTCAGCTCAGTGCTTAGGCATGGGAGTCTGCCTCTGCTTCCATCAGCCACTAAATGAAGGTTCTATTTCCCAGACTCTCTGTCCATGGAATTATGGGATGGCACTACCCGAATCTATGTCTAAAAACTATATATGAGAGAGTACATGCCATGCTTCTCTTTTTGTGACTGCATTACCTCACTCAGGATGGTTTCTTCTAGTGCCATCCATTTGCGTGCAAATCTCAGGATTCCATTGATTTTTTTTCTACATTGTGTAACTGTACCACATTTTCTCTATACACTCTTTGCTTGAGGAGCATCTAGGTTGCTTCCAAGTTCTGGCTACTACAAATAATGCTGCTATGAACATAGTGGAACAGACATCCTGGTTGTATGAATGGACATCTTTTGGATATACGCCTAAGAGTAGAGTTGCTGGGTCTTGTGGTAGGTTTATTCCCATTTTTCTGAGGAATATCCATACTGATTTCCAAAGTGGCTGTACAAGTTGGCACTCACACCAGCAGTGGAGGAGTGTGCCCTTTTCACCACAACCTCTCCAGCATAAATTGTCCTTGGTGTTTTTGATTTTAGGCATTCCGACAAGAGTAAGATGGTATTTCAGAGTTGATTTGATTTGCATTTCACTGATGGTTGAGGATGTTGAACACTTTCTCAAGTGCCTCTCAGGCATTTTAGAATCCTCTATTGAGAATTCTCTATTAGTTCTGTAGCCCACTTTTTAATTGGATCCTTTGGTGTTTTGGAGACTTGCTTCTTGACTTCTTTGAAAATTTTGGAGATCAGCCATCTGTCAGATGTGGAGTTAGTGAATATTTTTCCCATTCTGTGGGCTGCCTTTTTGTCTTGCTGACTGTGTCTTTTGCCTTACAGATGTTTCTCAGTTTCAGGATGTCCCATTTATTAATTGTTGATATCACTGTCTGTGCTGCTGGTGTTATGTTCAGGAAGCGGTCTCATGTACCAATTCATTCAAGGATACCACTCACTATCTCTTCTAAGGGGTTCAGTGTGGCTGCATTTATGTTGAGGTCTTTGGTCCACTTTGACTTAAGTTTTGTGCATGGCGATAAACATGGATCGATCCGCATTCTTCTATATGCCAGCATCCAGTTATGCCAGCACCATTTGTTAAAGATGCTTTTTTTCCATTGTATATTTTTAGCTTCTTTGTCGAAGATCAGATGTTCATACATGTATGGGTCAATATCAGTGTGTTCAATTCGATTCCATTGGTCTACCTGTCTATTTTTGTGCCAATACCAAACTGTTTTCAGGACTACAGCTCTATAATAAAGCTTGAGGTCAGGGATGGTGATGCCTCGAGATGTTGCTTTCTTGAGTAAGGTTGTTTTGCCTATCTTGGGTCATTTATTTTTCCATACAAAATTGATTATTGTTCTTTCAAGGTCTGTAAAGAATTGTGCTGGTACTTTAATGGGGATTGCATTGAATCTGTAGATTGCTTTTGGCAGGATTGCCATTTTTATTACATTGATGCTACCTATCCAAGAGCATGGGGATCTTTCCATTTTCTGAGGGCTTCTTTAATTTCTTTCTTTAAAGACTCAATGTTCTTGTGATACAGGTCTTTCACTTGTTTCCTTAGTGTTACCCCAAGGTATTTTATGCTGTTTGTGGCAATTATAGAGGGTGATGTTTCTCTGATTTCTTTCTTAGTCATTTTATCATCTGTATATAGTAGGGCTACTGATTTTCTTGAGTTGATCTTGTAGCCTGCCACTTTGCTGAAGGTGTTAATCAGCCGTAAGAGTTCCATGGTAAACGTCTTTGGGGCATTTATGTAAACTATCATATCATCTTCAAATAGTGAAAGTTTGACCTCTTCCTTTCCAATTTGTATCCCCTTGATTATCCATTTGTTGTTTTATGGCTCTGACTAGAACTTCAAGTACAATATTGAACAGGTATGGAGAGAGTGGACAACCTTGGCTTGTTCCTGATTTAAGTGGAATTGTGTTGAGTTTCTGTCCATTAAATATGATGTTGGCTGTTGCTTTGCTATATATAGCTTTTATTATGTTTAGGTATGGTCCTGTTATCCCAAATCTTTTCAAGACCTTTATCATGAAGGGGTGTTAGATTTTGTCAAAGGATTTTTCTGCATCTAGTGAGATGATCATGTGATTTTTGTCTTTCAACTTGTTTATATGGTGGATTACATTGATGGATTTTCATATGCTGAACCATCCCTGTATCCCTGGGATGAAACCTACTTGATTGTGTTGAATGATTGTTTTGATGTGTTCTTGGATCCGGTTTGCCAGTATTTTATTGAGTATTTTTGCATCAATGTTCATGACGGATATTGATCTGAAATTCTATTTCTTAGTTGTGTTTCTGTGTGGCTTGGGGATCAAGGTTATTGAAGCCTCATAAAAAGAGTTTGGCAATGACCCTTCTGCTTCTATTGCATGGAATACTTTGAGAAGAACCAGAGTAAGCTGTTCTTTGAATTTCTGGTAGAATTCTGCACTGAGGCCATCTGAACCTGTGCTTTTTTGGTTGGGAGACTTTTGATGACTGTTTGTATTTCCATAGGGGTTACAGGTCAATTTAAATTGCTTATCTGTTCTTGATTTAATTTTGGCAAGTGATAGCTATCTAGGAAGTCGTCCATTTCCTTTAAATTTTCAAATTTTGTGGAGTACAGGTTTTCAAAATATGACCAGATGATTCTCTGAATTTCCTCAGAGTGTGTTGTTATGTCCCCCTTTTCATTTCTGATTTTGTTAATTTGCATGTTCACACTCTGCAGTTTGGTAAGTTTGGACAAAGGTTTGTCTATCTTGTTGATTTTCTGAAAGAACTTACTCTTCCTTGCGTTGATTCTTTGTATTGTTTTTCTAGTTTCTAATTTATTGATTTCAGCGCTCAGTTTGATTATTTCCGATGTCTACTCCTCCTGTGGGAGTTTGCTTCTTTGTGTTCTAGAGCTTTCAGTTGCGCTGTTAATTCTCTAGTATAACTATTCTCCAGTTTCTTCATGTGGGCATTTAATGCTATGAACTTCCCCCATAGTACGGCTTTCAAAGCGTCCCATTGGTTTAGGTACGTTGTGTCTTCATTGTCATTGAATTCTAGGAAGTCTTTAATTTCTTTTTATTTCTTCTTTGACTCAGGAATGGTGCAGTTGTGCATCATTCAATTTCCATGAATTTGTAGGGTTTCTGCAATTTGTCTTGTTGAATTCTAATTTTACCACATGGTGGTCTGATAAGATGCATGGAGTCATTCCAATTTTTTTTGTAGTGGCTGAGGTTTGATATGTTGGCAAGTATGTGGTTGATTTTTGAGAAGTATCCATGAGGTGATGAGAAGAAGGTATATTCTTTTTTTGTGGATGGAATGTTCTATAGATGTCTGTTAGTCCCAATTGGGTCATTAGTTCTATTAGACCCTTTGCTTCTTTGATAAATTTGTCTGGTATTCCTGCCTAGTGGTGAGAGTGGGGTGTTCAAGTCTCCCACTATAAGTGTTTGGTGCCTTATATATGATTTACGGTTTAGTAATGTTTCTTTTATGAATGTGGATGCCTTTGCATTTGGAGCATAGATTTTCAGAATTGAAACTTCATCTTGGTGGATTTCGCCTGTGATGAGTATGTAATGGCCTCCTTCATCTCTTTTGATTGATTTTATTTTAATGTCTAATTTGTTAGATATTAGGATTGCAACCCCCACTTGTTTCTTGGATCCATTTGATTGGAAAATCTTTTCCCAACCTTTAGCTCTCAAATAATGTCTGTCTTTAAGGGTGATGTGTATTTCTTGTATGCAGCAGAAGGATATGTTGTGTCTTCGAATCCATTCAGTTACCCTGTGTCTTTTTATGGGTGAGTTGAGACCATTAATATTGAGAGATATTAATGACCATTGATTGCTCAGTCTTCTTTGATTTGGAATGGTTGATGGTGGTGGAATTATTTGTGGAATTCCACCCCTTTTTTCTTTTGGCTGTTGGTAAAATGTGATCATCTAATGTTTATGTTTTTCTAGTTTTAGTTAACTTCCTTGGGTTGGAGTTTTCCTTCCAGAACTTTCTGTACAGCTGGGTGAGTGAATATGTATTGCTTGAATCTAGTTTTGTCATGGAATGTCTTGTTTTCTCCATCTATAGTGATTGAGAGCTTTGCCGTGTATAGTAGTCTGGGCTGGCATCCATGGTCTCTTAGTGTTGGTAGAATATCTATCCAGGACCTTCTGACTTTCAGAGTTTCCATGGAGAAGTAAGGTGTAATTCTGATAGGTTTGCCTTTATATGTTCCTTGGCCTTTTTGCTTAGCTGCTCTTAATATTCTTTCTTTATTCTGTATATTTGCGGTCCTGATTATTATGTGGTGAGGGGACTTTTTTGTGATCCACTCTATTTGGTGTTCTGTAAGCTTCTTGTACCTTCATTGGAATGTCTTTCTTTAGGTTGGGAAAGTTTTCTTCTATGATTTTGTTGAATATGTTTTCTGTCCCATTGAGGTGGTTTTCTTCACCTTCTTCTATAACTATTTTTCTTAGGTTTGGTCTTTGCATGGTGTCCTATATTTCCTGGATGTTTTATGTTAAGGATATGTTGGACATAAGACTTTCTTTGGTTGATGAATCCATTTCTCCTAGGGTATCTTCAACACCTTAGATTCTCTCTCTACCATCTCTTTTATTCTGTTGGTAATGCTTGTATCTGTAGTACCTGACCATTTGCCCAGCTTTTCTATTCCCAGCCTTTCTTCAGATTGTGGTTTTTTTTATTTTCTGTATTTCAGTTTTCAACTCTTGCACTTTTTGAATTGATTCTTGCAATTTTCAGTTTATCTTTCATCTTCTTTTTCATTTTATGAATTTTTTTGGTTTGTTCTTTCTTCCATTTCTTGCATTTTTTGTTTGTTTTTTCTTCCATTTCTTGCATTTTTGGTTTGTTTTTTAGTCCATTTCTTTGAGGGATTTTCCTATGTCCTCTTTTAGTGCCTCTATTATTTTCATTAAGTTGTTTTTAAGGTGATTCTCTTCTGCTTCATTTGCATTGGAATGTTAGAGTCTTGCTGTTGTGGAGTCTCTACAATCTGGCAGTGTCCTATTTGTTTTTCTGTTGCTGTGTGTGTTTTTGTATTGTCTCTTTCCCATCTCTTCTTCTAGTGGGTGCAGAAAGAGCCCCTTCCTGGTCTGGTGGTTAGGGGACCAGAGTTCCCTTTCAGTGGGTGCAAGCAAGTCCAATACTCCTCTGGTAGTTCTTCTATTCTTCGTCCTCGTTCTGGTCCCATGGGTTGAGAAGAAGACCAGGAGTTTGGGGTGTTTAGTCTACTACCTGGTCCTCTGGTCCCTTTGGTGGAAGAGAAGACCTGGGATCTGGGGTGCTTGGCTACCACCGGGATGAGAAACTCTTTGGCCATCCCCAGGGAATCCCCAGGCACTGGAATCTAGATTTTATTGCTAATTTTTGGTTCTCACCTCTAATTTTCCTATCAGCTTCTGTCAAGGCCTGAATTCCATCCAGATGCTCACCAATTTCACATTATTTATTTATTTACAGACAACTGTGATAGGTTGTCACTTTCTTCTCTGCCTGATCAACATGATTCTTTCTGTGAATCCGTTTGTTTCTGATTGTCAGTAATGCCCTGACAAAGCTGTTCATTCACTCTTCTTAATTTGTTGTTTCCATTTTCATTCTCTCCATTTCAAAGAGCCAATTGTTCATAACATTTCTTCTTTATCCAAGTCTTTTTCCACACTCTTTAACTGTCTTTTCTCAAGTTGGTGAACTTTATCACATAAACTGAGTATCACATCTGCTGCCATCTCAGTTCATTTTTCAGTCTCATTCCTTTTATCTTTAGTAGATTTTCAAAATTTCCTTGTCCTTCTCCAGGCTGTTCAACTTCTCCAAAGCCAGCTCTCCTTCTTGAGCTGTCACCTCCATCAGTGACAGAGTAATTCTGAGTAGATGTTTCACATTTTCTTCACCCTTTTAGTTCCTTTACTTCCACCTTCACTGTGGTGATCAATGAATTACCTGACAATTCTTTTTGCAGTGACCAGGCATCTGGATCAACGTAGACTACTCTTTTATAGTTTCTACTGGGTGAAATCTTGAATTCTTTCACTGTCTTTCTCTCCTCGACCATCCCTTGCAACCAGTTAGAGTCCAACCCTACAGCAGCCACCACTCCTGGTTCAGTCATAGCCAACCTCTTCCTAGAGCCATTCTTACACACTCAGGATTCCAGCAACTCTTATTGAATAAGCCAAAGCACACGGGGTGCTAGGTGATGCCAGGCCTGATATTTTTATATAAATTACAACAACTACTTTTCAATTTATAAGCTAATTTTACCGTGGTACTAATTGTGTTGTGTTTTATAATAAAAAAGTCCACTTTTTCTACATTTGGAGAGAGAAAAGTTTTCTATTTTACTCAGATCCATAAATTTCATTGTACTTGGAAGTTTTATTCTGTCTTTTCTGGTCCCATTGAACCACTTTCTCTCACACCCACTGGTCACTGTAGCTGCTTATGAAATAATTATTTTGAGGCTTAATTATACTTGCTCGGTCAATGGCTAAGAAATATTACTGACTAGCTCTCACAATTAAATTAACCCATTTCTGTTATTCTATAGTTTACCACCAAGCTCCTGACTTGTTACCGGGCATCTTGTTTCCTGTGGCTACATGGTATCAACTTGACTCCACCTTCAGTGTTTCATATCTTTCTGTGGATTTCCCTCCTGCTCTATTCTACTTGACCATAGGCCAAAACAGCTTTATTCATCAACCAACCAAAGCATCACACATTAGCAGTGTACAGAACATGTCACATCACTTTATCACTACTTCTATTGAGAATTTTAGCCTTTCAGATACCTCTGGGAAAAGGGAACTCACTCCAGTAAGCCATCAAGATGGGGCTGTCAATGTGACTTTTATTTCACATGTTAGCAAACTCTACCATTTTCAGATCGTTTAAGTTGTCAGGAGTGAGTTTCTTACAAGAAAGCTGTTTTAGATGTAATGATAAAACAGCTCATCCTAAAGGAACACCCTGCAAACAACTGCTTCAGCTATCCAGTCCACCACTGTATGACTCCATGTATGGTCACTATATTTAGAAAAGCTCACTTTATTTTATTTCTTTGGCTATAAATTTAATCTCCACATGAATTACTATCAATTTGTTTATATTATGGGAGGTATGCAAACCACATGGGATTGTATCTTTCAGAGAAATGGCAGGCATGTTAGATGACCAAGAATGTGAATGGCCTTAGGTTTCCATACTATGAGACAGTTTCTCCCCAGTCCCTTATCACTCTATGCCTCACACTGCTCTCTTTAAGTGTTTTCTGTGTTCAGTAGCATAAGAGAATTCAAGGTAGAAAAGTTCATAGAAGTCTCTCATCCAATTCCATCACAAGGCAGCAACAATGTTCAAAATTGCATTAAAAACTGATTAGATGAGGAATTTGGGAGATGGCTCAGTAGTTAAGAGCACTGGCTGCTCTTCTAGAGGACATGGGTTCAATTCCAAGCACCCACATGGCAGCTCACAACTATCTGTGACTCCGGTTCCAGGGGATCCACCACCAACATACAGCATGCATGCAGGCACAAACACCAATGCACATGAAATGAAAATAATTTAAAAACAAATAGATGATAAATGAACATGAATAGAAGGACACCCTGCTTCCACATTTCCTCCTAAGCATTTTGTCTCCATCTTATTCCTGCAGCAGCAGTCACCTCATGGAAAATCAACCATTTTCAGCTCTGCATGTTGGATGTGGACAGTTCATGACCCATTCAGTCTATAATAAGAAACAAGAGCTCCAAACCTAGACTACATGAAGGAAGAAAGACTCAGACTGATCCATCGCTATTCTCTTCCTTTCTGGTGAAAATAGATTTTGGGGCTGGAGATGGTTCAGAAGTTAAGAGCACTAGCTTCTTTTCCAGAGGTCCTGAGTTCAATTCCCAGCAAACACATGGTGATGCATAACCATCTATAATGAGATCTGTGTCCTTTTCTATCGTGCAGGCATACATGAGGCAGAACACTGTCTACAGGGTTTTTTTCCATGTAATATATTGTGATCACTGCTTCACTTCCCACATCTTCTTCTAGATTGTGCCCACATCCACTCCTATCTAACTTAACATGCCTCCATCTTTTCAGAAAACAAAAAAGTGAGTAAACAAACAAACAAGAATTGAATGAAGAAACAGAAAATTAAAAGGAGAAGCACATATAAATTCACCCAAACACAAATGCATATGCATACACAAAAATTAATAAAAACACAAAATTAGAAATCATAACATATAAGCAAGCAACTAATATATTAAATAATTCCCAGATTAAAAATTATGAGATAAAAAATCTCTAAAAATAAAATTGAGTTCATTTCAGTTAACCATCTATAGTTGGGTATGAGGTTGGTCCTTAAGTGTGGTTTGTATACCAGTGAAATGCTGTTGGCAAAAACTAAGTTTTCCTTCAGGAGAGGTTTTTCAATTGAAGGTGGCATCTTGGTTAGGGATGAGGGATCATGTTCACTTCACCTCTCAGCACTGGGATCCCATTGGTATAGCACCTGTGCAGGCCCTGAGATTGTTGTCACCATCTCTATGAGTTCATATGTGAGCCAGTCTTATTGTGTCTGGAGGACATTATTTCCTTACTGCCACAATCCCCAATGGCTTGTAGAGTCTTTCTACTTCCTCTTCTGTAATATTCTCTAAACCTTGAGGGGAGAAGTTTGATGGGGACATTCCATATAGGACTGGGTGTTCAGATGAATCCTCAGTGAATGCAGGAGGAGTGAGAGGACAGGACTCTGAAGTTGTCTATTACAGGAGATGGTACCAGGGGAGCTGTAGTGGAGGACAAGAAGGACAGTGAAGATGCCCTAGCTACTTTCCAAGGTTATACATACACTGAGTTACCAGTTAGGCAGTGTTTGTAAAATTTCACAATTGAGACAAAGGAAAGGAAATGGGTTAGACATGGGGTGAGGTGGTGCTGGGAGGGTCCACAGGAAGGAGGAAAGTTGGGTTTGTTGCAAGGTTTGGCAGACTCTCTAGAGATTCCACCACTGTTCTTCTATCAGTAATTCAGTCTAGATGCTGTGGGAGTGAGTGACATGGATGGTGCCATCCTCAGGATCAAATGACTTTTGAAAGCTTTCCTAACAGTAGTTCCTATGTGTATTTGTGACTCTGGAAAGTAAGATACATGCATAAAAACATCATATCTGTATTGTCAACAATATCTCACTGTAATGGAAAGAACATTGTCATTTTGCAACCAAAAGCCCACGAGAGACAGAAAAAGCTGTTACTAGGATACCATAGCTCTCAAGGACAAACTCTGGTCTAAGTATCTGTCTCCATGTCTTTTCCTCAGTGCTGAGTAGATGACTCTAGAGGTAGCATTGTTACTGACAAAGAACAACACCCTGGTAGCTTTAACTGACCTACTAGACGTCATGATCAACACTGGATCTTAATTTAATTGTGAAGAACAATAAAGACATATGTACCAATTTTATTCATGTTTCTATGGCTGCAGCTGGATGGTGAGTTAAGATTTTAGGAACATAGAATTCTCAGTGGGCATTTCTGAGACATCTAGGATAAACTCTATTTAATTCAGATTTTCTCTAGTTACTGTGAATAAAAGAAATCCTGGGTAGTGATGATCTAACAACAATTTTCCTTTTTTCTCTATCATTCTTCATAGGGACGATCCAAGGAGAGCAGGTGGAGCAGCGTCCTTCCACCCTGAGAGTCCAGGAGGGAGCCAGTGCTGTCATCAACTGCACTTCCACAGACAGTGCCTCATCCTACTTCTCTTGGTGTAAGAAATGACTTGGAGAGGATCCTAAGCTCATTATTAACATTCGATCAACTATGGAGAGAAAGCAGGACCGAAGACTGACAGTTTTACATCACAGACACCAAGCCTGGGGACTCCGCCATGGACTCTCTGTGCACACTGCTCCCTAGGCGCTTCAGACTGTCCTAAAACCTGTCACACGGTCTGGAGCCCCATCCACATTCTGTGTCACAGGCCTTCCTGTGCAACATTTGCCAGTTGTTAGTTTTCAAAGGCCAACTTTAGTATAGACATTAAAGACACAAAAAAGAAAGTTAACTTCAACTCACTCCAAACATTTAAGTGAATATTCTCCATTTTTTAAAAATTTTCTAAAACTGGAAATACAATTTTGTCATTTCCTGTCCATAGCGCAGCACTGTACTTCAGGGAAGTTGAGGCTGTAGCACAATAACCCTCAGGTGGGACATTTCCATCACACACCCTCCTCCCAAGGTCACTGAGAAAGAGGAGCAGAAAGGATGGAAGAACCAGAGGCAGGGGATGAGAACAAGGAGACAGAATTTTCTGAACACAGCAGGACAGCTGCACACATGAACTCCCAGTGGTCTACAGCATACAGAAGACTTGTAAATGATCAGGCCAGACACAATTCCAGCAAGCAGAGGGAAGGTAGGTATTCCCACCCTTAGCCAAGCAGTTATGGGCTGTTGGTAGCTTTTGGGAGGATTCATATTCTTTATTGGTGCAGCCCTTGGTGCATAGAATACCCTCCACTGAAGGCCACACATCCAAGAATATACAGGCTGTGAAGACCTTGATGTGTTTATTTTAAAGGAGCAGGGGAACTAGATTGGTAGGGAAGAGTGAATGGATCTGGCAGGAGTTTAGGTGGCAGGTGTATATAATCAAAATTCATTGCATAACATTCCCTAAGAACTAATAAAATGAAAAACATATTAATATATAATTTTATGTGTATTTATCACACTAAATACCATAGGACACGTACAATTCAGTAACGCTGGTGATTTTAGACATCCACTGTGAACATGAGACCTACCTCCTTTGGGTGAGGTTTCAAGTTTATTCACAATGTGCTGTGCAAACATCTGTGGTGCCATTTAAAGGGAAACCAGCAGAGGGCGATGACTCTTCAGATGTGGTTAATGTCTCATCAGGTGGTGGCTTCACTGTGCAGATGGAGGTCCTTGTTTATGAGTGAGGAGTTTCAGGAAGGTCCTGAGGAGACTTGTCCTGTGAGTGTGGTGAACTCAAGAACCAAGTGTCATTGTCTTCTGTGAACATGCTTCCTGTCACCTGCCCAGTTCTGCTGCTCCTCTTGATGCTCGGTGAGTTACATTTACCTGAGTGTTGATGACGTCATTTTCTCACAGCTGTGGGAGTCTTTACATTCTTCCTCAGGTAGCAACGTGATTCCTCCACATTTATTTATTCATTATTTATCTTCAGGAAAGGTCAATAGAGATTCAGTAACCCAGAGAGAAGGCCTGGTTACTGTCACAGAGGGTTCACCTGTGACGCTGAACTGCACCTATCAGACTACTGATTCAGCTCCTACAATTTTTGGTATGTGCAATATCTCAACAAAGCCCCTCAGTTACTTCTGAAGAGCTCCACAGACAACAAGAGGACAGAGGAGCAAGGGCTCCACTCCACTCTCCATAAGAGCAGCAGCTCCTTCCACCTGCAGAAGTCCTCAGTGCAGCTGTCAGACTCTGCCCTGTACCACTGTGCTCTGAGTGACACAGTGAGGGAGATGCCGGGAAAGCTGCACACTAACCAGGAGGCTGAGGGGAGGGGCCCTGTGAGGGAGAGCTGTGTGCCTCTCTCAGTGGGTTTTATGTATCATCCTGAAAAACAGCAACAAAACTCAGGTCAAATTCTTAGAAACCAAGGAATCTGTTGATTTTCTGACAGGATAGGATGGAAGTCATTGCCTGCTTCCACAGTGACACACTTCCTCCAACATGACCACATCTACTCCAACAAAGCCACAACTCCTAGTTATTGCCACTTGCTATGAGACTATATTGGCCAGCTTCACTCAAATGGACACAATGGCTAATATCTACTTATAAATGTGTACATATGTTGTTTGTGTTTCTTGGTCTGGGTTACCTCACTCAGGATTATCTTTTCTAGTTCCATCTACACCTTCAGCAGCCATCAAATTATGATAGATATAGTGGAGCCTACACTGCTTAGAGCAGGGTATACTGTGCATAACTCCACCTAAGTCAGAAATTTGACTGGCATTGTCTCAAGTAAGTTCCATGTATGTAACCACATATGCTATGAATTTATAGGTTGCTATTCTCCAGAATGTAGAATTACACAGCAGACCTTCTCATCCTATGGCTCTTATATTCTTTTTGCCTCCTCTTGTTTAATTTTCCCGAGTCATGACATGGAGCAGGAGGTGTTGATAAAGATATACTATTTAAGGTTAGACACTCACAGTTTCTATCTCAGTTCATTGACTAGAAACGAATTTCTGCATTGAATACTGTCTACTACAAAAACAGGCTTATTTCACCAAGGCTGACATCATCAATGGTCTGTGGGTATAAATATCACCATTTTATCCTAGTTTGTGTCCCTGTTCTGTGATAAAATACTAAATCAAAAGTCCAGTTAGCAATGAAAGGATTTATTCCATTTTCCGCCTGTCTAGTGTATTACTGAGGGAATCTAAGATAGGAATCTAGAGGCAGGGATTACGGCAGAGAGATCATGGAGAACTAGCACTTATTGCCCTGATTCAGCTTACTTTCTTATATACCCAGTGACCACCTGTCCAAGGGAGTCACGACCTACAAAGGACTGTGGCAGCTCACATAAATCACTAATCAAGAATATGCTCCACAGACATGCCTAGAGGTCAGTATGATTAAGAGGATTACTCAGTTGAGTTTCTTCTTCACAAGTGACTTTACTCATCTCAAGTTGGACACTTGTCAATTTGACACATAACCAGATAACTATTAAACTGTAACTTTTTCTATCTTGTTGACTCCTAGGAACTCACCTTAATATCACAATATAAAACATCGGAGCACTTAAAATTTTCCACTATTTAAAAAATTCAGACTTTAAAAGTTCCAGGTCCCTCAAAGTATCAAAAGTCTCTTAATGATGGATTCTCATACAATTAAAGAAGTTAAAAAACTTGAAAAAGCATGAAATTGCTACAATCAGATAAAGCTAAAACTCAACTCATTGGAGTGAATAAGACATTGTCTGATGTTTGGAACTCACTCATGATTTTCTGGACTCCAAAGGGCTTTGACATCTCTACTTCTACAGGTTTGCCATCCACAGCACACACAGATTCTCTTGTAGTCTTAAGCTGATTCCTCTGTCCTTGGTGGTTGTCCCATGGTCCTTATATTTCAATATGTTTGAGTCCCCAATGTTATTGGTGCTGAACATTCATTAATGGCCTCTCCAGCTTCTCTCCATGACTCCCCTTACCCTGGAATCTCCACTGAGACTATGTCTACTTTTAAATCATTATCATGCTGTTTTAATCATTATGGTTTTGTTGTATATTTTGAAATCCATAATGGTGATTCCTCCCTCAGCATTCTTGTTATTTAGGTGTGATTTGGTCTTCTTTGGTCCTTTCTTCCTCCTACATTTTTAGGGTTTTTTCTTGTATGTCTATGAAAAATAGTCTTGAAATTTTGTTCATGAATCACATGAATCAATTTTGTAAAAAATGGATATTCTACCAAAAAAGCATTATGTGGATACAATGCAACAACAATATAAATTCCTGGTATATTCTTAAAGTGGTTTCACTTCCTTCTCTAACATCATTAGTGTTTAAGTATTTGCATTGGACTATTTGATCAATTTTTAATTGTTTTTGTCAGCATGAGAAAGGAATAGTTTTATTCTACTACATACAGATCTCTATTTTGCCAGCTCAATTTGCTGAAAGTGTCTATTCACCATTGCATGTGATGTAGTTGTATTGCTTGCTGAGTCCTCAAGTATAATTCCATCCGTCTATGTGTCTATTTCATTAGAGGAAAATGTCGTTGGCTCCAATGATGCTGTTCTGTAATTAATATAAACAACTGTGGTATATCCTGCCTTACCATTTCTAATTAGAATTAGCTTTGACTATTCTGGCTATTTTGTGATTTCAGTGTTACTATTGCTTTTATATCCCTGTGAATAATACTACTGGTATTTCCACAGTGGTATTATTGAAACTTTAGATTGCTTTCAGTAGCATACCATTTCACACAATTAAAAGCAAACAAACAAAATCTTGGTGAGGAGGCTGCAGTGTGGACTAGTGAGTCACACAGTGTATGCTTCACTCCATACATCTTTTCTTGCAAGTCTTCCATGCCTCTGGCTTCTCTACACTGTAGATAATGGACCTTCACTTACCCTCTTCTTGGATATCCTACAGATGCCTTGTGTCATGGAGATCCTGCAGCTTTGGATCTGCAGATCAGGTAGTTCACATGGTCATGCATTTCATAGATGAAGATTATGTTATGGAAGGATAACTTAGGACTGGTTCTGGGCGTGGGTAGAGGCTGTGGTTATCCCACAATCTTTCCTCATCTAACCACTCAGGAAAGCTATCCATCACTGCTCCAAATAGTTCACTCAATGTAGCAGGCAGAATGGAGAAAGGCCAATTATTCTGCTCTCATGCACTTGCATCTGACTTAGCACATTTGGACCCTAAGGGACAACTCTACTGTTTTCCCCAGTAAGGTGACTGACCCACTATACCCATTGCTGCAGCTGGTAAGAGCCTGACCCAAATGTTTTGCTACCATGCCCCAGAGGCCAACTCTCCCACCAGTGGAAGGTGACATATGCTCTGATGGGGCAGCCATCTTTTCCTCACCCTTGCCAACACAAGGTAGAATGAGGATGGACTCAGCTCTTCTGCTCTCACACCCTCAGACCAGCTCACCTGAACTTCTGCTAACAAATTCAGTTCTACTGTGCTGAAAAGGAGCAGGACTCACTCTCGTGAGTGTTACAATTGAGGAATTCCAGGTCCTGTTCTCACTACTGTTGTAGATGGTAAATGGTAGGATTAACTCTGTATTAACCTATCCTGTTACAGTGGTAGCAGAAACCACTGACATCAATATAACTGAGGCTTGGCAGGGTCACAGGTCCAGACAGAGCCTTTGACAGTAGCTTAGGCCTGGAGGACACCAGAATTCCTGGTGGCATCACTGCTTACTCAGATCTGTATGACCTCAGCAGAAGCATAGTCCTTGGATATGAACATGGTCCTAGGTGATGGCCCAGACCCATACCTACATCTTTGTGGTCCTAAGTGGATACACAGATTGTGAACATGAACATAGATCCCAGCTGTCTTTGCAACATGGACCCACACAAGATCCTAGGCTGCAGCCCAGGTTTGGATGTCTCATGGCCATTGATGGCAGCACAGGTCACTCAGATATGTGAGGTTCTAACAGCACCATGTCCCCAGTGGTGGCCCAGATTCCAGTCTTCTACAATGTCTTTGATGGCAACAGGGTCTGAGGTAACAACCAATAACAAGGATGTAGTATTGCTATGAATTCACACTTGGCCTTCAGCAACAGTACCTGCCCTAGGTGGCAGTACAAGCTTCTAAGACACACATGACCCCTATGGAGGCATGTCCCTTTAACACCAACATGGTCAAAGGTGTGATCCTGACTGCAGGTTGCTGCAAGGCCCTCACTAGTAAAAGGAATAAAGTATATCAACAGGGATACCCACAGCTGTGTCAGGGCCATATACAACACAAGGTCCTTGGCAGTAACCAAACCTGGAAAATCATCATGTCCCCAGGCAGCAAGCAGGCCATGGATTTATTTCATACTCCCTTAGTAAATGTTCTCATTTCCTGAGTGGCTTTATAGTCACACTCGTGTGTTTCTCATTAATTGGTTGCACATGATATTTCAAGTGATGTATATACAGAATGCTATGTTATAGAGTTAGCTAAATAATGACTATAAGGCACAGTATGGATACTTTTTCAATCATGCAATGGATATCCAGAAAGTTGGCAACACCATCCACATTCAAAGACTTGGATAGCCCTCGCTGACTGGGAACTTGCTGTGTACAAGAACTGGGCACACAAGAGTTCTGGGGTTACAGGAGGTTTGGAGCTACTATACAGAGAGAGAAAACATTTCACCAATTAATTGATTCCAAGTGACGAGTGCTGCAAATAAGTTTATGTTCATAAAAATAAGGTCAGTTTACTAAATACAGAATAAAAGGAACAGTCAATATAAACAGTGAGTAGAATTAGCAAATTACAAAAACAACAATAACAAAAAAATGAAGAACAAATAAATGGAAAAATTGAAACCAAAACAAAGATACTAATAAAACCAAAACAAATAAACCCCAACCGAAAAACAAAATAAACTAAGCTAAACAACAGTCTCTTGGTACAGATTTAGCAACACAGACCTACAGCCTGTGCTGGCCTTGGAATCATGGTAGGAAATCAGTCACCAGATGGAAAAAAATTTGAAAGCTAGTATAGCCATGTATACCCTCCATGGTGTTGTACTACACAATCTGTTGAAAGCCAGGGTTCCCAGGAATTATTCTCTCAGGTCTTCTGCATATCAAGCTCCTTTTTGATGGTTTCATTTCCATGGGAGTATTGAGTCAACAGACCAATGAGTACTTCTTGGGGCTGGATCACCTGCAGTTCAGCTGGTATTTGGCTCACTGGTGATTTTACAGCTATAAGAGGATGTCTTCTTCTGAGCCGGCCTTGATTTGAGGACATAGAATGTCTGTGGCTTCCTTGGCCTTCTCGGTTATCTAAAAATATGCTATTGAGGAGGAAAGACAATCAGACTCACAACCAGCCTAGTTTCTCCACAGGTTATGAAAAATGAGGGCATATTCACACTGGAAGCCAAGAACAAGTCCCCTATTCCCCCAGCAATGCTATGTTTGCTGTGGATGGGAGGTAATGGTGGCTCACTTGCCTGTGAGACTCAGTGTTCCTGCTGTAACAGCTCTTTCTGCAGGAGGCTCTCTTCCTGGGCTGAGACTGGTTCCAACTCACACTGGAGATTTCCTGACCTAGAGCAGGAAAGCAGTTACAGAACAGGCGTGGTGTGGACTTGCCCTGTCAGCTATTCAGTCTGAACCAGCCATGTTCAGCTGGACACCCAGCATTATATTTCAACTAAGGGCATTCCCTGATTTCCCCAAGAGAGAAGGGTCAGAATGTACCTGGCCTGAATATTTTTTCAGCTTTTTAAAATCTGCTAGATAATGAAGTGCTAACTACACTGTGCTGAGCATGAAAACACAGTCCATATCTCCAGTTGTCTAGATACATTATGTTAGAAAGAAAATATCAGAGTAGCAAAGTATGAGTATAGTTCAGGCTAGACATGAATGACCTTGATTAGACAATAGGAGAATGTGAGCACCCTCAGAAACTTAGTGTAGAATTTTTAGGGAGCCTATAAAAATGAAAGCCCTTAAGTTTATAATTATTTTTACAACAAAAAAATGAGTCAGGGTTCAACTCCCAACCCATATCTGTTCTTATAACAAGAAAAATCCTTTCACAGGAAAGGGATGCATACTGTAAGAGAGCCTGTAGTCAGCAGGAGTGAGCTGCATGCAGATCTGCCCAAAGGTAGGAAACTATCTCTAAAGGTGATGTTCTAGGAGGAAAATAAATTGACAGGAACACACACTGTCCTCTATATCTAAAACTCCTTAGACAGGTTCAGGATGATAATAGTGAGAGTTTTGGGGACACACAGGGGACAAAGTTCTGAGAAGATACCAGAGAGATCAGAAGAAAATAGGGGTAAACTATCCCCAGAAACTTTAAGGCTCAAACACAGTATTTCTTGGAGAAGTTCCTGTAGACTGGGCCAGCACAATACCCTAAGGTGTTCTTCCCTCTCTGGGGCTGAGAGCCAAGCAGATAGATGACAGAGATCCAGGTTTAGGTTACCTACATGGTTTTAAGGACTCCTTCTGACTTGGGCTCTGACATCTTCTCTAAGACACTGAAAGGATGCTCCATCTTTTCTGCCAAATCCCTGTGCTGGGTGATCAACTGTTTCTGCTTCATCAGGTTCTTTGGTCTTTCATCCAGGCTTTCTTCTTCCTGTTCATTAGAAGTTTTTGTTCTCAGTGGAGGGTTGCTCGCCCATAAGCATACACATAAACTCATGAGCACACACAAGAACATCTAGGCACACATACAAGCACACTGTAATGCAGTCACATGTTTGGTTTACCAGTTAATGCTGATGTAAGGAGCAATTATCAGGTATACTATTGAGAAGAAGGTAAACTTTTGTTGGATGACACAGTGGGCATGAGAGATAGACAGCGCAGTCATTGAAATGTCTAGCCGGTAAACCTAATGCACAGACAGGTGGACATCTGGGTTCCTGACCTGTTAGCCAACCCTGCTTAGGATGTTCCCAGAATGTGCAGTGTAGGGATGTTCCCCATCACAAGAGCACTGGATGGTGGTGGATCAGGCCACTCATCTTATTCACTGCATTCCACTTTCCACCAAGGTGAGCAACTTCCTCCAAGAGGAGCAGCTTTCAGCACAGACTGCCTCACTTCAGGTCCAAAAGAAATGACCTAAGCATTCTAGAAAATCTCTACAACCAGGAGTGAAAAATAGCATTTTTCCCTGTAAGGTGATTTTTTTTATCATTTTTTATTTTAATTTTAAATAGCTTGTTTTACATGTCAATCCCAGTTCCCTCTCCCTCCCCTCTTCCCACACTCCCCTTCCCCCCCCCTCCCACCCTATTGCCAAATCCTTCCACATAGGGGATATCTAGAGTCTGTCATTTTACTCTTGGTAGGGTCAAGGCACTCCCCTACGAGTCCAGGCTGAGAGAGCATCTCTCTTTGTGCTATAGGCACATGAAGACAGTTTGTATACCAGGGATAGACACTGATCCACAGCTCAGGGCCCCATAGGTTGCCCAGGCCTTCTCACTGACACTCACATTTGGGGGTCCAGATCAGTCCCATGCTGGCCTCCCCACTGTCGGTCTGGGGTCCAAGAGCACTCCCCTGTTCAGATCAGCTGTCTCTGCTGGTTTTGCCAGCTCATTCTTTGCCAATTTGCTCATCACTCCTCTCTGTCACTGGGTTCCTTGGGTTCAGTTCAGTGATTAGTTGTGTGTTTGCCTCTGCTTCCATCAGTCACAGGATGAAGGCTCCCGGATGGTTATAGACATCAAGTTCATTATCAGGAATGGGCATTCGAGGTGGTCCCTCCACTATTGCTTAGCTTGCCAATTGATGTTATACCTTTAGATCACTCGAGGTCACTCTGGCGCCTGATCTGTCTTCGATCCTATGATTCCCTCTTCCCCCTATTCTACCCCCACCCCTCAACTTCCTGTTCCCCCATGACCAACTCCCTTCCTCTTTACCCCCTCTATTCTTCCCAGGTCCCACTCCCCCCTCCCTCGCCGTGTTCCCTATCCATTCAGAGGATCTTGTCTCCATCCTCTTCTCTTGGGTACTATGCATATATGCATATCTTTTAGGTTCTTTCCTGTTTCCCAGACTCTCTATCTGTGGAAGTGCAGACTGGCACTATCCTGATCCATATCTAAAATCCATATATGAGTGAGTACATACCATGTTTGTCTTTTTGCGACTGGGTTACCTCACTCAGGATGGTTTCTTCCAGTGCTATCCATTTCCCTGCGAATTTCAAGATTCCATTGTTTTTTTCTGCTGAGTAATACTCCATTGTGTAAATGTACCACATTTTCTCTATCCACTCTTCAGTTGAGGGGCATCTAGGTTGCTTCCAGGTTCTGGCTATTACAAACAATGCTGCTATGAGCATAGTGGAGCAGATGCCCTTGTTGTATGAACCTGCCTCATTTGGATAAATGCCTAAGAGTGGAATTGCTGGGTCTAGTGGTAGACTAATTCCCATTTTCCTGAGGAATCTCCATACTAATTTCCAAAGAGGCTGTATGAGTCGGCATTCCCACCAGCAGTGGAGGAGTGTTCCTCTCTCTCCACATCCTCTCCAGCATAAATTGTCTTCGGTGTTTTTGATTCTAGCCATTCTGACAGGAGTAAGATGGTATCTCAGAGTTGTTTTGATTTACATTTCCCTGATGGCTAAGGATGTTGAGCACTTTCTTAAGTGTCTCTTGGCCATTTTAGCCTCCTCTACTGAGAATTCTCTATTTAGCTCTGAACCCCACCTTTCAAGTGGATCCTTTGGTGTTTTGGAGACTTGTTTCTTGAGTTCTTTGTAAATTTTGGAGATTAGCCCTCTGTCAGATGTAGGGTTAGTGAATATCTTTTCCCATTCTGTGGCCTACCTTTTTGTCTTTTTGACTGTGTCCTTTGCCTTACAGAAGCTTTTTAGTTTCAGAAGGTCCCATTTGTTAATTGTCGATCTCAGTGCCTGTGCCACTGGTGTTATGTTTAGGAAGTGGTCTCCTGTACCAACTCGTTGAAGAGTATCTCCCACTTTCTCTTCTAAAAGTTTCAGTGTGGCTGGATGTATGTTGAGATCTTTGATCCATTTGGACTTAAGTTTTGTACAAGGCGATAAACATGGATCTATCTGCAGTCTTCTGCATACCAGTACCCAGTTATGCCAGCACCATTTGTTGAAGATGCTTTCTTTTTTCCACTGTACAGTTTTAGCTTCTTTGCCAAAAATCAGGTGTTCATAGGTGTGTGGGTTAAAATTAGGGCTTTCGATTCGGTTCCATTGGTCTACCTGCCTATTTTTGTGCCAATACCAAGCTGTTTTCAGGACTATAGCTCTATAATAGAGCTTGAAGTCAGGTATGGTGATGCCTCCTGAAGTTCCTCTATTGTATAGGGATGTTTTGGCTATCCTGCGCCTTTTGTTTTTCCATATAAAGTTGATTAATGTTCTTTCCAGGTCCTTGAAGAATTGTGATGGAATTTTGATATGGATTGCATTGAATCTGTAGACTGCTTTTGGCAAGATTGCCATTTTTATTATGTTGATCCTACCAATCCAAGAGCATGGGAGATCTTTCCATTTTCTGGTATCTTCTTTGATTTCTTTCTTCAAAGACACAAAGTTCTTGATATACAGTTCCTTCACTTCCTTGGTTAACATTATCCCCAGATATTTGATGCTGTTTTTGGCTATTGTAAAAGGTGATGTTTCTCTAATTTCTTTCTCAGTCACTTCATCTTCTGTATATACTAGGGCCACTGATTTTTTTGAGTTTACCTTGTATCCTGCCACATTGCTGAAGGTGTTTATCAGCTCTAGGAGTAACCATGCGGAGTTTTTTGGGTCACTTATGTAAACTATCATATCATCTGCAAATAGTGAAAGTTTGACTTCTTCTTTTCCTATTTGTATCCCCTTTATCTCCTTTTGTTGTCTTATTGCTGTAGCTAGAACTTCAAGTACAATATTGAAGAGATATGGAGAGAGTGGACAGCCTTGTCTTGTTCCTGATTTTAGAGGAATTGCTTTGAGTTTCTCTCCATTTAGGTTGATGTTAGCTGTTGGTTTACTGTATATTGCTTTTATTATATTCAGGTATGTTTCTGTTATCCCTGATCTCTCTAGGACCTTTATCATGAAGGGGTGCTGGATTTTGTCAAAGGCTTTTTCAGCATCTAGTGAGATGATCATGTGGTTTTTCTTTCGCAGATTGTTAATATGGTGGATTACATTGATAGATTTTCTAATGTTGAACCATCCCTGCATTCCTGGAATGAAGCCTACTTGATCATGGTGGATGATTTTTCTGATGTGTTCTTGAATCCGCTTTGCAAGTATTTTATTGAGTATTTTTGCATCAATGTTCATGAGGGAAATTGGTCTATAGTTCTCTTTCATAGATGTGTCTTTGTGTGGCTTGGGTATCAAGGTAATTGTAGCCTCGTAGAAAGAGTTTGGCAGTGAGCCTCCTGCTTCTATTGTGTGGAATACTTTGACGAGTATTGGAATGAGCTCTTCTTTGAATTTCTGGTAGAATTCTGCACTGAAGCCATCTGTGCCTGGGCTTTTTTTGTTTGGGAGACTTTTGATGACTGCTTCTATTTCATTAGGGGTTATAGGTCTGTTTAGATTATTTATCTGTTCTTGATTTAGTTTTGGCAAGTGATATCTATCCAGGAAACTGTCCATTTCCTTTAAATTTTCAAATTTTGTGGAGTACAGATTTTCAAAGTATGCCCTGATGATTCTCTTGATTTCCTCAGAGTCCGTTGTTATGTCCCCTTTTTCATCCCTGATTTTGTTCATTAGCATGTTCTCTCTCTGTCTTGTGGTTAGTTTGGACAGAGGTTTGTCTATTTTGTTGATTTTCTCGAAGAACCAACTCTTTGTTTCATTGATTCTTCTCAGTGTTTTCCTGGTTTCTACTTGATTGATTTCAGCCCTCAATTTGATTACTTCCTGGCGTCTGCTCCTCCTGGGGGAGTTTGCTTCTTTTTGTTCTAGAACATTCAGCTGTGCTATTAATTCTCTAGTATGACTGTTCTCCAGTTTTTTCATGTGGGCACTTAGTGCTATAAACTTTCCTCTCAGCACTGCTTTCAAAGTGTCCCATAAGTTTGGGTATGTTGTGTCTTCATTCTCATTGAAATCGAGGAAGTCTTTAATTTCTTTTTTTATTTGTTCCTTTACCCAGGGATGGTGCAATTGTGCATTGTTCAATCTCCATGAGTTTGTAGGGTTTCTGCGATTTGTGTTATTGTTGAATTCTAATGTTAATGCATGGTGGTCTGATAAGATGCAGGGGGTTATTCCATTTTTTTGTATCTGTGGAGATTTGCTACGTTTCCTATTATGTGGTCAATTTTAGAGAAGGTTCCATGTGGTGCCGAGAAGAAGGTATATCCCTTTGTATTTGGGTGGAGTGTTCTATAGATGTCTGTTAAACCCAGTTGGGTCATAACTTCTATTAATTCTTTTGTTTCTTTGTTAAGTTTCTGTCTGGAGGTCCTGTCTAGGGGTGAGAGCGGAGTGTTGAAGTCTCCTACTATTAGTGTGTGAGATTTTATGTGCATTTTGAGCTTTAGTAATGTTTCTTTCACGAATGTAGTTGCCTTTGTATTTGGGGCGTAGATGTTTAAAATCGAGACTTCGTCTTGATGTATTTTTCCTTTGATGAATATGAAGTGCCCTTCTTCATCTCTTTTGATTGATTTTAATTTGAAGTCTAATTTGTTAGATATTAGGATTGCTACGCCTGCTTGTTTCTTGGGGCCGTTTGATTGGAAGATCTTTTCCCAGCCCATTACTCTGAGATAACGTCGGTCTTTGGTGTTGAGATGTGTTTCTTGTATGCTGCAGAAGGAAGGGTTCTGTCTTCGTATCCATTCTGCTAGTCTGTGTCTTTTTATAGGCAAGTTGAGGCCGTGGACATTGAGGGATATTAATGACCATTGATTGGTGATCCTTGTTTGCGCTTGATTTATTGTTAGCGAAGTTATTTTGTGTAGTTTCTCTTCCCTTTTTCTTTTGGTGTTTTGTAAAGTGTGATTATATATTGCCTGTGTCTTTGTGAATCTAGTTATCTTCCTTGGCTCTAGGTTTTCCTTCTAGCATTTTCTGTAAAGCTGGATTCATGGATACGTATTGTTTAAATCTGGCTTTGTCATGGAATATTTTGTTTTCTCCATCTATGGTAATTGAGAGCTTTGCTGGATATAGTAGTCTGGGCTGGCATCCTTGTTCCCTTAGTGTTTGTAGGACATCTGACCAGGATGTTCTGGCTTTCATCGTTTCCATTGAGAAGTCAGGTGTAATTCGTATAGGTCTGCCTTTGTATGTTACTTGGCTTTTTCTTTAGCTGCTCTTAATATTTTCTCTTTACTCTGTAGGTTTGATGTTTTGATTATTATATGGTGAGGTGACTTCTTTTTCTGGTCAAGCCTATTTGGTGTTCTGTAAGATTCTTGTACTTTCATAGGCATATCTTTCTTTAGGTTAGGGAAGTTTTCTTCTATGATTTTGTTGAATATGTTTTCTGTACCTTTAAGTTGAAATTCTTCACCTTCTTCTATACCTATTATTCTAAGGTTTGGCTTCTTCATGGTGTCCCATATTTCCTGGATATTTTGTGTTAAGGATTTGTTGGTTTTGAGATTTTCTTTGGTTGACGACTCTATATCCTCTAATGAGTCTTCAACACCTGAGATTCTCTCACTGCCAAACTCTTTCTACGAGGCTACAATTACCTCAGATTTCAGGTTCCCTGAGAGACCTGGGCTCAAGGGAATAAGGGAAAGAGGAGCACAGTATCATAGATCATTATCTGGCCTGGAAAAAAACACACACACACACACATTGCACACATCTACATATGCATGCAAACATCACACCAAGACTACATAAACAATAATGGAGCAGAAAGAAATGAGGAGGTCATCATGCTTAATGAACAACTGAATTTAGCCTATGCACATCAGGTGTTTCAGTGAGACCCACAGAACTGCCATCCATCCCTAGGGGAGCAGTAATTCCCGGGGGAGCACATAGCTTCGGCAAACTATTGTGAAATGATTGGAGACAGTGTTCTCTTTAAGCCTCAAATCTGTCACCCCAACATTCAGCCAGTCAAATTTTCCCACCTTTATGGTCATCCAGTTAGCTCCAGACTGGAAGCTCCAGGAAGTGAGAAATATCCAGCACCAGCCACAGAAAACAGGGTGGAAAAGATGGTACTCTGACCTCTGTCAGTGTTAACCAAGAGTTGAGCAAAGGGAAGAGAACACATTGGGATGTAGGAAAAAAGAAGTAGATCACACCCCAAAGTTGACAGTGAGAACCATTCATTTGGCATTGACACTAGGATCCAGTTCTTCCAAACTGCTTCCTACCTGTGATCTTAGGTAACAACTGCAAAGCAAATGAGGCACAGGCCCTGACCTCATCCATGAAGTCCCTGGGCTGTTCCCTACCTAGCTCCCTGCATAGAGACCCTGCTTATACAATGACATGCGATATGTGACTGACTGTACTGAGAGTTCCATCAGAGCAGGAGAATTTCCTTGCCAATCAATTTCTTGCAAGAGTATATCTCTCCAGAGAGACTTGTGAATGATCACAGAAATGAACAATTGCATGGTATTTGGTAGATGTCAAATTGAGTAGGTGCATTGATTCATGAGAGACTCTTTTATGGTTGGACGGATGTGCTGTGTGCCCCACTGACTCAGCCTACCTTATGCTGCTCAGCACAGGGGTCACAGATCTTCTCCTGCACCTCCTTAAGGAGCTTCTTCACCTCCTCACAGGTCTCTTGCAGTGCAATCTGCTCCTCCAACAGCTTTTCATTCTCCAGTTTCAACGCATGGACATTGTTTTTCAACTGAGTCAAATCTGGTAGGCCAATTCTGTGGAGGAAACTGAACCAACATCCAAAAAATGGTAAGTCCCAAATAGGCTCCATTTGCCATCCCAAACTCCAAGTATCACCACCCCTTAAAATTCCCAGGTTCCGAGACAAAACTGACAGTAGTAAAGCCAGCATCACTCGGGAGAAGGTCAAATCAAGAAAACAACCAAATTCCAGAAAATTTAAAGTACTTCTGAAAACCCTGGCACCAAGAGCTTTACTGCATCCCTGAGAACAGGATGAAGCCCACATCTTTGTTTACCTGTTCATAGTATTCGGAAAGCATCACCAGATAGAGGGCTAATTCTCTCTTGGGGAGGGCAAAAATCCCAACCAGAATAAATTCTGTCTGTCGGTTACATGGTATCAACACTGTGAATCCCCTGTCAGAGCCTGAGATTCCCTGGGCATCCTGACACCCCCTTCATGGTGTAAAACATTTTTTATGTATAGGCTCCTATGTAGGATATTTCTGGGAGGGACTCAGTGTCTTTTCACACTTAGTAAAAACAGTCCAAGAGGTACAGGTCCAAGGGCAACAAGGCGACAGATGCTATGAGGCAGACAGGCTAGAACCAGAGCCTCCACTTTGAGTCAAAGACAAAGAGAGCAGAATCAGCCATTCATAAACTTAATCTGGCTCTTACCTGTAGCATTTGTTGTTCTCCTCAATCAGCTGCTTGCACTTGTTCAAGTTATCACTGATCTCCAAGGGAAATCTCTGAAGGTCACACATTACCTGCTTATGCACCTTTTTCATCATCTCAAAAGATTTCAGCCTGGGATAGGGCATGGCCCCAGGAGAAAAGAATCCCATGAACCTCATGGATCATATGAAATCAGGCTGTCCTGGACTACCTCAGCCTAGTGGACTCCACAGACTGGCACTGATTCACTGGGGCCTCCTAGTGCTTAATATATTTTCTATCCTCTCCCCAGGCTAGAAGAGGCAGGGTGTCTGAAGGGAGTTATCGAGGCCCATATGGGCACCCTTTGTGTGCTTGTTCTATAGATTATCTCTCTAAGATGTTCCCTGGAATCTCTACCACATATCTTTGCTCAACAGAGACACCTCATGACATTTCTCCTGTCTTTAGAAGAGGGATTCTCATTCCTGTGTGCCTATTGCTACACAGAGGAACAGAGCACACTATCAGTATTTCCAGGAAGGAGTCCCAAATTCAGGGTAGTTTTATAAACTCTACAGGGGATTGCAATGTTCCACCAATGTGAGCACAGTGGCCAAGAGATATGCGGATCAAAGTGGCCACAACACATGCATTCCATGGAAACTGTGAGAATGGCAAAACCTTAGATGCAGAAAACACACACTTACACACACACATACCAATGTACACACACACACACACACACACACACACACACACACACTTGCACAGGCCTTCTACTCTGCTCCCACATACAATCAGGATGTCCATGAAATGCAGGGTTGTGTCACTTTCTTATAATATAAAGAAGAAACCAGAGTGTAGCAGTGATGAGCTTCAGGCCTTCCAACCACAAACTGAGATTTATGAATGTTACCAGCCACATCCTGGTGCTGCCAGGAGCTTTTAGCACTCATTCGCCTTCTCGTCAAGCACAAAGGCTCACCGAGTGTGTCCCTCAAGCAGCACCAGTCAAGGCCTGTTTCAATGAATGTCAACATTGCTGTCCTGATCCCCAGACTGTGATTCAAGTCACAGGTTCTGCTTTTCATTTGGAGGAACCAGAGGATCCTGTGCCCATATCTCGTGACTACCCAGGTTCCAAGTTCTACCTCTCATGTGTACAGGAAAATTAGTTTATGCACCAGGCCACCCTGAATCGTTAGCCTCTTGAACTCAGGAAATCTTGACTTGACACTGTGGGGTCAGAGAACTGAGAGTAATGACTACCTGTTATAAAAATCTATCTTGGTATAGCTTTCCAGGAATGCACTCATCTCAATTTGCTCATTTTTTATACTCTGTAGCTTAATGGTAAGTTCCTCCAGCTTCTCCATCTGCTTGTCCTGCTTTGTGAAAGTAGAGAGTTGGGATGGTGCCTCCTCAGTAGTCCCTGCAGGCAGATAAATACAAGTGAACTGGAATATTTGAATGGCATAGGGCCAGGAGAGTCTATGCTGAGTACCAAGAAGAAGCCCAAAGAAGAGTAAATGCTAGGGACCCAGTGAACTCCAAAGAGGACAGGGCAGCTATGCTCACACTGTTGTCCATGAGGTAAACCTCTCACTTCAAACACCATGACTAGTCATGTGCCTCATTCAGAGACTTAGTCCCCTGTTCCTGGAAGACAAAAAGCTAGTCCAGCTGTGTAGATTTGAAGGAGTGTCATCTCTTTTCTAATATGATGCAGGTAAGTGCTGTTGTCCCTAGAGCTTAGCAGCATCAAGTTCTCATCACATTTGTACAGAACAAACTCATCTGAGGTATTGGTGCATGGCCAGGGGAGTTTCCATCGCTCCTTATTAGAATCAATTCCCATGTAAACTGAAGGAATTCAATAGGATGAACACCACAGCCTGAGAGAGATGCCTTATTAGTCACCCCTTTGCTTCTGCTGGCCTTCCTTCTCACTCAAAAGTCGAGTGAGGATTCCTTCCTTCTCTCACTCAAATGTAGAGTGAGGATCTCCCAGAAAAGCAGCTGCAGGTTTGACAGTTCATGTCTCTATCACACTAACTATCAGAAATATTTACTGAGGGCCTGCTCTGAGGAAAACCAGATAAAAGCAGGTTAAGCCCATTCCTTCCAAGATGCTAAGCCCCACAACTGTAAGGCCTAGCTCAAGCTCCACCTGCTCCAGGAAGCTACCCATCTCCTGACCAGGACTCACTATACTTTTCCCAGAACCATCTATTTAATCATGTTTTACACTGAGACCAAAGGTCAGCTTCCTTCTGCCTCTCTGGACTTCACATGTTCTCAATTATCTCCGTTCAGACTTGCAAACATGTCGAAAGACACTTTAAGCATATCCCACAGTCACTTGGTGTTCCCTGAATACTGGTGATATCACAGGGAACACCAAGTGCTCTCCAAAATAAAATAGAATTGTCCAGAGAAGGGACAGTTAGTGTCACCAGAACTCCTCACCTACCTAATAACTAGATTCTGCAATTCACTGGAAGTAATACTGCCCTACCCAGGAACTTCCATAGATACATAATGGAAGACCTTCACTATGTCCTCATTATAAAGCCAGAGGCCTCTCTCTGTGCTTCATAAGAATATATTCACAACTTCATATATGCAAGTTGAAGACTCACTTCCAAAAACATCCCAGGATATGTTTCAGCCCCTTGTAGAGATCTCTAATCAATAACAAGAGAAATAAATATTTCTAGGTAAATAATTCGGGAATGTGGACAGGAGATTTCAGTCCCCTAAAGATGACAAGCACAATGCAGAGAATCCACATGGCTGGTACAATATATTGTTGTGGCGGGGACTGTAGTTGTCCTGTGAGAACAAGATAAATTCCATAATTGATGAAAATTACCCCCAAAGTTAAGCAGAACACATTCCAACCCTCATAAGTTATCAAATATGTGACCAACTTGTGACAGGTCAGACTAGAGACACTAATCACTGGGGCTCCCAGGTGAGCCCAAAACACAAGAGCTAAAACTCCCATGGAGATTGATGTCCATTCCTGCACTCAAATTTGAGGAAAGGTGATTTGCTATGGAGAGTCCACAGAGACTCATGCAAAGGCATTTTCAGAAAATTGAATTTGTCGTAGTCATGGGGATCATATAGAGTGTGTCACTGCCATAGTTCTTTACCTAGAGATTCTAGAGCTTCACAAAAGACAAATTCCTTGATCAGGAATCACCTGGTACAATGTCCATGTCCTCAGGAATTGGGACACAGCCAGCTTAAATTAAAATATTCACTGGAGCATGAGGAGGTTAGGATAAACGCACAAAAGGAGAGTCCTTTGTGCTAGACCTTTTGCAGAGCCCAAGTTTACACTTTTGAATTTCCTGGCAGTGCTGAAATGAAGGGTTAGCACCATGCTCTGCCTGGATAGAAAAGTCTCCAGAGGTCAGGATAGGGCTTGCAACATGTGCTTGATGAACCACAAAGCAAATGAGTAATGTTGGGTAAAATAAATCCATTCCTATATTACATCACACTGACAACCATGTTAGACAAGGTTAGGTATCTCAGTAATACCCAATTCTAGAAGTCAAATGACAGCACCTTCCTACAGACTACCTCAACTCAGGCCAATCTGACACAATGAAGGATGCTCAGGAAGTGACTGATAGATGACACTGTACCCTAGCAGGTTCTGAAAGACCAGAATTGTGTCTTCACCTCTGTGGATGCCAGTTGTTTCTATAGGGAGGGGGTGTCTCAACAGTTACCTGCTTTCTTCTGTATCCCTGCACCAGGTGACCCAGGGGACAGACTCCTAAATCTTATTCACAGGCACAGAGAATGTACCTTGGGTTTAGAGCCTTCAGTCATGTGCTTTAAGAAGCCTGGAGCTAATTGCTACGGTCACATTCACTCAGGTAGAATAGGGATGACCTCATAAATTACTTGATGCTTCAGACTCTCATGTTAATGGAGAAGCCACACAGTGGCAGAACATAGTCCCCTGACTCAGAACCCATCCTTACTAATAGCCCAGGATACCCAGAGCTTGAAGTAAGGGGCAGTCTCTGACCTTGTTCATGGGCTCTAATAGCTCTCAGCTGAACTGGAGACCTTTGTGCCACCATACCTGGAAAGATGGAAACCTTAGGGGCCACTGGAAGACAGCTGCACTTTGTAGCTGAGCCCTGCTAGTGGCAGTGATGTAAAGCATAACAAACTCAACCTTTGCCAAGGCTCACTTCTTTCCCTTTAATCATTGTCAGTCAACCTATCGGGCTCCAGTGGAGGCAAAGTACAGCGAAGGTATTGAAATCTCATTGACTCCCCTGTGCCTCATTCTCCCCTCACCATGAAAACAGAGGATCCCCAGCACAAACACTAGAGTCTTGTCAATTCCTGACTCTGTCTAAACAATTTTCATGAATCCTTGATGTGGGTGAATCCTTTAGGAAACCAGAGAAGCAGGATAGGTCTGTTGCTTCCCAGAAGCTCCCAGTTCCTGAGCCTTATCCCTGGAAGGCTCAAGGCTGTCACACACAGAGTGCCCCCAGTCCCTTCCTTGAACTCACGGTGTCTTCCCCAGAACCATGTTTTCCAGTGAGACCTAGGGCCTGCTTCCTTCTTCCTCACTCTGGTCTCTCCATGTTGTCCATTCCTCCTCCCAAATATACTTCGCAGTCTTGAAAACATTTCTATAAGTGACCTTACAGGCAATGAACAACTGTCCTAAGGGCAGCCAGTGTTGCTACAACACAAGTGACATCATGGGATTCCAAGAGATCTCCAGGACACAATAGAATTTCCAGATGGGACTGCTGATGTCACAGGGCACAGCCTTTCACTCCTTGCTCATTCATTCTCCCTGAACAGACCAAAGCTGGGGTTTCCTTTCCAGGAGTCTCTCCTTTCAGCACCTCCTTCTTCCAAAGTTAGAGATTTCTCTTTTCTTTTTCAGAATGTTTTCAGTACTTCAGCCATGCAGAGTTGAACCCTAATTTTGCAAGCACTGCCCAAGAATAGTCCTTAATACCCATACACAGAAATATGAGAGAAAATGCATGCCAAGAAATTCGGTGAGGAAATGGAGGAGGAGAAAGCAACTGAAGAAGTCTAAGTTTAAGGAAAGTTGGCAATTGGACATTTGTAAGTGAGCTGAGTCTATTATGAGACACTCACTACTCTAGACTGTTCTCCCTACAAGGCTGATAGGTTAGTCAGGGATGTCTAGATTTACAGAAGTTATAAAATGAATTTCTCTTTAGGAAGAGGATTTGTTTTTTAAACTTTTTATTACTTTAATTTTAAATAGCTTGCTTCACATGTCAAACCCAGTTCCCTCTCCCACCCATCCTCCCACACTCCCCCACAATCCCCCCTCCTTAGTTGTAGTTCTTTGTCCAGAGAGTAGCCATAATGAGCAACACTATAGGTGATGCATATCAAAGGGATACAAATAGGAAAAATATATCAAATTATTATCAAGTGATGTCATAGTACATATAAGACATCCCAAAAATTCTACCAGATATTTTCTTCAAATTATCAATGAGTTCAACAACATGGAGGATAGGAAATCTGCTTACAACCATCAGGAGCCTCTGTATGCAGCACCAACAAAAACGCTGAGAAAGATCATCCACAAATGCCCATCGCCCAGAGTATACAGAAACCAATCATGTAGAAAGACTCCATAACTGTGAGATGCACTGGTTTGTTGATGAATAAATCTTCAGTAGGTATTTCAGGGCCAGGAGTTTCCTAAGTGCTTCAAAATTTTTGCCAAGTGTTGTCAAAAGAAAGAACTTTCAGTGCATGATATGGGAGGGACAGGTTTAGTTTCTAGAGCAATCTAGGCCCCATTTTTGGCAACAGTTGTGGCTGATCTCTGAGGGGTGTGGCTGAGAAAGAATTAGAGGAGTATAGACAGAAGGGAATGCAAAAGTAAACTTCATGAGATGTCAACTTCTTGTTCCCAGAAGACACCTTGAGTTGAACTGGTGGGAAGGCAAGGGGTCGGGTACCTGAACAGGACTCACAGTGGAGAGAAGACACATAAGCCTAATAAAGCTCCATAGCCAAAGACCAATTAGCTGATTAGCCTTGAGTACCGGCCCATTCCAGTGAATAAAGCTTATGCTTTTGCTTTTACCACAGCTCTATCTTGTCTTTCTAGGATGTTGTCTTCTCTGTTTGTCTCAGGAATGGAACATAATGCTCCCTAGGTGATCACTGGCTTCCCTGCCATGGATGTTTGTTACTGGTGTATGGAGAATTGCAAGCACTTTTATTATCACCTTGCTGAAGAAAGAGCTGATCGAATAAAATCTATGCTGAGGATCCATCTTAGCCCCAAAATAATGGCTATCATAAAGAAAACAAAAGGCAGTGATGTTTGTAGACATGGTGAGAAGTGAACTCTTGGAGGTAGTTGATCAGAATATAAATTTGTGAAACCATTACATAAATCAGTATAGAGTTTCATTGCTGATAATCCCCTAAAAATACAAATTCCACATAACCCAGCCTTACCACACCTAGCTGTGCATCTTAAGGAATCAAACTCAGTTCACAATAAGGATATGTGCACATCATGCTGTTTTGGTACTGTTCACATTAACCAAATATGGAATTATCTCAGCTGTCCACAAATGATTGAAAAAGATGGAAATGGGAAGTGAATTGTGTATTAAAATGTTACAATAAGCACAGTATTTTTTATAGTTAGTACAAGTAATAAAAAAGAGCCTGGAGAGATGGCTCAATCACCAGCATGAAGAACTGTGTCTGGATACCCAGAACACAATACTATCCAGAACTGTACCCACTTGTGTAGCCCTAGCACTGTTGAGGACCTAACCAGTGCAGTCCGTGGAGTCCATTGATAAGCCAGGCTATAATGCTGAGCTCTAGGTTCAGAGAGACCCAGAGGCTGTGTTTGTGTCTGTGTACGAGAGAGGGTGGGCAGGGAAGAAGAGTAGTGGTTTTTTTATGCAGCAGGGACATTCAGGACAGTTGTTTTCTAATTGGGGGATCAGGGTTGTTTTTAATGTGCCTTAAATAATAAAACAAGGTGAAGAGTAATCAAAGAAAACAACTGATGTTGACCTCTAACCTATCCACAAGTACACATGTAAACACTGAGGAGTTCACATACCCCTGCACACAAACACCAACACAAACACAGCATAACATGTACAAAAAGAAATGAATGAATAAATAGACAGATACATGAATAAAACATAGCTAGGCTGTGAGCTGGAGCCATGTTTGTTAAGACACATTTAAAGCTATTTTATTTTAAACAGATCTTTTTAATTACAGAAAACTTAATATTGATGATGAAGGAACAGTGGAGGGCTGTATGAGCTGACACAGAAAATAGATAAAGAACATAAACCATTATTTGATTGTTACAGAAAAGTGACTAGTGAAATAACTTTTATTTGCTGAAAATAAGTTGCCATTTTCTGAAAAATGTTTGCATAAACATACTCATACATAAATGTGAACAAATTCTTAAACTTTTATCTGACTATACTATTGCTTGTTTTAATAGTTTACCTAAGAAGAGTCTTTGATTAAGTTATTTCTTTGGAACTAATGTGAATCCACATGATGGCAGTATCTTCATAGAGATCCAGATGCTGTTTCTCCCATGGTCTTTTGCATCTGTGTCTGGGGGTGGTTAGTGAGAGAAGGAGGAGGGCTTTGGATGTGGCAGTGAAAACTAGGACCTTCTTTCTAATTGGATAAATAGTTTGGGCTTTTTCTCTTTTATCCAGTTTACAGCAGAAGAATTTGAACTCCCTAATTCCAGTCCTTTTGTTATGATTGAATTGTGAATATTCAGTGAAAACAATAATGCATCCCTTAAGTGTTTCGATAGTGGTGCTCTGGCTTCAAGTGAGGGGTGAGTTTGACCATTTCTATGGGAACATGAAAATACATTAAGTGAGGGTGTTGCATTCACATGTTATAGGATGAAGGGGAGAAATACCAATGTTCTCATGCTGCAACAAAATCAGGTGGGAGGCCCATGGAAAAGCCCTTCTGGGCTGTTAGCATCCATATGCATCCAGTCCTGTTTGTCTGACCTCTGTCTTTCTGCACAGGCGTGAGCAGTCAGCAGAAGGTGCAGCAGAACTCAGAATCCTTCAGTGTCCCTGAGGGTGCCATGGCCTCTCTCACCAGCACTTTCAGCGATCATAATACTGATTACTTCTGGTGGTACAGACAGTATCCTGGGAAAAGCCCCAAGGCTCTGATGACCATCATCTCCAATGGTGAAAAGGAAGAAGGAAGATTTACAATTCACCTCAATAAAGCCAGCCTGCATATATCCCTGTACATCAGAGACTCGCAGCCCAGTGACTCAGCTGTCTACCTGTGTGCAGTGAGCACACAGTGTTCTCCAGGCACCTGCAGGCTGCACCTAAACCCACTGGGACCCAGGAAGGTCTTAGATAGAGCACATACCACAGTCTGTTGAAACTCTGTTTCTTTTCTATGTTAAATGGGAAATAAGAGCAAGAGTAGAGAGGGTTTGATTGATTAGGAAAGTAATTGACATTTGGAAAATGGCCAGTCCTAAAGAGAAAGGCACACAATTGGTTTAGATGGAATATTTTCCACTCTTCTCTCACATTGAAGGTTGTACAACAATGTACACACACTTTATGTGCCAATCTGGGTGAGCTGGACTAAATGCACGTGACTATGAGAATCTCCATATGCCATGTCATAAAGACCACCGTCACCTCTACAGCACTCTGGCTTGCTTGCTTTTTAAAATCTTTCAATTAAAAGAGTATTTGTTTTCTAATTTTGAAAAACATGTTTATCAACTAGCTGGTTTCTCTAGAACAATTTCATACATATTTACTTTTGGTTGACCCTTCCCCATGTTAATCCCCTCTGCCATCTCCGTATTTCCCATTCTTAAGGAAACCACTTTTCTCCCAGAATCCCCCTTCCACTTCCAGGTCATGTGCTTTGTTCCCTTCCACTCATCCTTCTAATGCTGCCTTTCCCTCTTGTGGGCAGCTGTCTAACTTCCTGACATCTACACACACTTGTAGTTCATGTCACATACAGATAAAATTCACAAGTTAAAGATTTGCATGTGTTTGTCTCTGAGGCTGGGATAACTCTCTAAAGTATTTTCCAATATCATTTTTATGCAAAATCTATCATTTCATTTTTTTTATTGATGAATAATCTTCATATATGTTTATATATTGTTGACTTTCTAAATGGCACGTGCAGATCTTTTCTTTTGGACATGGATTCTGAGGACCTGAAATAATTGGGCAGACTGCAGTCTAATGATATAGACAAACTTATATAAGTTTGAGTGTACTTTTATACACAGATGTAACAAAGAAACCAATGATCCAAAGAAGGTTGTTTATGTTGAGCAAAAATGATCAATAAAACATGTAAATAAATGCCAATAAGCATATATTAAATGGCAACATAGCAGCCCTTTCCTAGAACCTTCTGTGGATAGACCAATTTAAACACAATTTCCTGGCACATACTATATATTATATGTAGTACATATTGAAAGCAAGGCAGAAGGTATATCCATATTGAGGGTACACTGAAGAGTGTGTTCTATAGCTATGATCTGACATCTCTGTTATAGCTATAAGACCTAAGTATGTCTTATAAATTGAATAAAATGTTTCACATAGGAGGCAGGAAATCCTGTCCAAAAACAGTCCAGTGAGCAAAATGCACCTGTGGTTAAAAGGTCCTCTGCCTTTTCGCCTGCAGCCCCTCACAGTTCCCCACGGCACTGTTCACCATGCATCATTCGAGTGTTACAAATATATAATATAAAATCTCCACCAAAATCTCATCATTCATTCTTTTATTAATGAATATCAAGGCTGACTTAATTTCCTAGAAATTGTGAATAGAGAAGCAATAAACATGGTTGAACAATTGTTTTTGAGGCAGGATACAGAGTGCCTCAGATATGTATCCAGGAATTACATAGCTGGACCCTACAACGCTTCCTCTTTTACATTTCTGAGAATGTTTAATACTGATTTCCACAGTTGTTACATCAGTTTGTGCTTCACACAGGGTGAATGAAGTCTCCCTATTTCCCAACATCTTTGCCAGCATTTGCTGTAATTTCATTACTTGATGATGGATATTTTTAATGGGTGAAATGAAGTATCAAATTAGTTTAACTCCCATTTCACTGAGGAATAAGAATGTTCAATGTTTTTATATCATTTTTATTTTAATTTTAAATAGCTTGTTTTACATGTCAATCCCAGTTCCCTCTCCCTCCCCTTTTCCCGCACTCCCCTTCCCCCCCAGCCTCCCACCCTATTGCCAATTCCTTCCACATAGGGGATATCTAGAGTCTGTCATTTCACTCCAGGTAGGGTCTAGGCATTCCCCTAAGAGTCCAGGCTGAGAGAGTATCCCTCGTTGTGCTATGGGCACACAATGACAGTTTGTATTCCAGGGATAGACACTGATCCACTGCTCAAGGCCCCTTAGGTTGCCCAGGCCTTCTCACTGACACTCACATTTGGGGGGTCCAGATCAGTCCCATGTTAGCCTCCCCGCTGTCCGTCTGGGGTCCAAGAGCTCTCCCCTGTTCAGATCAGCTGTCTCTGCTGGTTTTCCCAGCCCATTCTTTGCCAATTTACTCATCACTCCTCTCTCTCTGCCACTGGGTTCCTTGAGTTCAGTTCAGTGTTTAACTGTGTGTTTGCCTCTGCTTCCATCAGCCACTGGATGAAGGCTCCCAGATGGTTATAGACATTTAGTTCACTATCAGGAATGGGCATTCGAGGTGGTCTCTCCACTATTACTTAGCTTGCCAATTGGTGTTATCCCTTTAGATCACTGGAGGTCACTCTGGTGCCTGATCTGTCTTCTAACCTATGATTCCCTCTTCCCCCTCCTCTACCCCCACCCATTCAACTTCCTGTTCCCCCATGACCTACTCTGTCTTTTTCTTCTCCCCCTCTCTTCTTCCCAGCTCCCACACCCCCTTACCCCTCACCGTGTTCCCCAGCCATTCAGAGGATCTTGTCTCAACCCTCTTCTCTTGGGTACTATGCATATATGCATATCTTTTAGGTTCTTTCCTGTTTCCCAGACTTTCTAGAAACCACATATGAGTGAGTACATACCATGTTTGTCTTTTTGTAACTGGGTTACCTCACTCAGGATGGTTTCTTCTAGTGCCATCCACTTACCTGCGAATTTTAAGATTCCATTGTTTTTTCTGCTGAGTAATACTCCATTGTGTAAATGTACCACATTTTCTCCACCCACTCTTCAGTTGAGGGGCATCTAGGTTGCTTCCAGGTTCTGGCTATTACAAATAATGCTGCTATGAACAAACTTACTAGCCATTTGTATCTCTTCTATAGCTCTATAATTCTATAGCTCATTTCTTGTTGATTTGTTGTTTAATGGTTCAATCTTCTGTCAGATATAAAGCTGACAAGATTTTCTCTCATTTGTACATTGTCTCTTTGCTCAGTTAACTGTCTCGTTTGTTGCCTTCCTCTATTTTCATTAATTTATTTTTGAGACAGGATTTTATTTTGGAGGCTTGGCTGGCCTAAAATTCATGATCTTCCTATTTCACCATCCCAAGTTCTGGGATAACAGGCTTGTGCCAACAGAAGTATCTCCATTTATCACTTATTAAGTTGAGTGCTGAAAAGGTCCCCTGACTTAGCATATTTACCCTGGTGCTCACTGAAGCTTCCCCCAAGTTCACTCAATGGTTCTGATTTTATCATGCATCAGTACAGAGAAATATTTTCATACATTAAGAGATCTCCCTTAGATTGTGTAATAACTTCTTTTTCTTAATCTCTCAAGATATTTGATGTTATATCTGGAACACACTGACAAAACAGACCTACAAACGGGAGAAAGGAGTCATCAAATGTATATTGAGAAAGTCATTAGTTAGAACCTGTTTTAGTTATAGCTCTCACTGCATTGCTCTGCTGAGCTTCAACCATACTCCAAGATTAGATACCTGTGATGGCTAAAGAAGCATCAGTGTTCAGAGTGTGAGAACTGGCTGAAACAATAAGAGAATAATACCATCTATGTCTTTCTGAGTCTAAGATACGCCAATCAGGTATATATTATTCCTGTTCCATCCATATTCCTAAAAATCTCATGGTGTCAATTATTAAAAGGATGAATAATACTCCAATGTATAAATGTGCCACATTTGCTTTATCTATTCTGTGTTGCTTCCAGTTTCTGACTCTTTTGAATACAGCAGCAAAGATCCCGGTTGAGCAAGTGTCTCTATAGTAAGATGGAATATTCTTCTGTTATGTACCCACGAGTGGTATAGCTGGTTCTTAGTAAGATTGATTCCTATCTTCCTGAGGAACTGGCACACTGATTCCATGGCTCTCTTATTAGGAGGATGTGTTATCTGTCTCCATCAATTACGTTTCCATTCCGTGCATAGCTCTGCCCATGTTCTTGCTTTGGATGTGGATTCCGAGTATCTGGTCCATTTTAACAGTAGCTCCCCTGATGCTGAGGGTCATGTCAATCCAGAGACACAGATAGTAAACTGAAGGGATAGATCAGAGCTTTCTCCATGCCTTGATTGTCAAAATTCCAAGTTTATAGTAAAAAAATAAGCTTATTGTCACAATAGAGGACTGAGTTTAGACAACAAACATAAAGGCCAAAAGACTGTAATGACAGGCTTCATACCATGAAAGGAAAAAAATCTATTAACCAAGATTACTGTATCTAGAAAATAATCCTTGAAAACTGAAGACATAAAGATGTATCCCAAATGTACTAAAAACTGTCTATGATATCCACATCAGCATTACAGGAACTTTTAAAGGAATATTGCACACAGGTGAGGGTGCTAGAATAATGAGATCCCTGGAAATAATAGACACATCACCTAACAATAAACCATTATCTCAGTGAACCAATGAGCTCCTGATATGGGCAAAGGATGAAGAACAAAAGTAATGGAAATAACCACAGAAGAAAAGAATGAGGAGTGGGAGTCATCCTATCATCCTGCAGCTGCACAGTGGGTAGTTGTGCTAAAACCTGGAATTGCCCTGGGAACCCTTGGTTGCATCATGGCAAACCCAGGGAAAGAGACTTCAGAAGTGCTCTAGACCCTCATTGATGCAAATAACACCATCCCCAACCAGATGTCGGGCTCTCCTTCCTCACATTCCCTGGGTTTGAAATCAGAGAGATGCAGGGGAGGACTGTGGAGGTGAGATGTTTGGGGAGAGAAGAAAAAGGAGGTGGGGAGGGAGGAGTTTGAACTTTCTTCAAAATTTTTCAGGGCAGATGCTCAGAAACCAACCAACTGGTGGTCAGGCCCTGAGATGCATCTCCTGTGACCTGTTCTTCAGTGGGAGGAATGGATAGACTCTTGGGATTGTTGATGATGACACTAGGACCGCAACTGACAAGTGAGTTTGGGTTTCTGGTGAGGGCTACAGGTACAGCAATGTTCATAGTCCATAAACATGTAAGATGAAGTCTTCTTATTAATCTGGAGATGTAGTTTGAAAACATAACCACTCAGTCCTGTTCTCTGGCCTGTGTTTTTTTTCATAGGGGTGAACAGCCTGCAAGAAGAAGAGAATCCTTGGGCCTTGGGCATCCAGGTGGGTGAAAACGTCACTGTGAACTACAGTTATAAAACAGCCAAAGCTGCCCTACAGTGGTACAGACAGGACTCGGGCAGAGGTCCTGCCATGCTAACCTTAATACACTCAAATGAGAAAGAGTAGAGTGTGGAAGACTAAGAGTGACCCTGAACACCTCCAGACAGAGCAGCTCCCTGTCCATCACTGCTGCCCAGCCTGAAGATACTGGAGCATACTTCTTTACTACAGATGCACAGTGTGCAGCCCGCACCTGCAGCCCTGACAGAGTCTAGAACCCAATAGAGGGTGGAATGGTGCTTATGTCATTTCATGACAAGTGTCCACTGGAAATGGAAGAGATTTGTTTCAAATTTGGGATTTTTTGACTTTATTTTCCTAAACAGTCTTGTAAGGAAAAGATATAGGAATCTCAGCCCTGACATCCCACGAAGGAGGCAGTACTGACCTTTACTGTAGTAACACAGATATATACTGGTTTAGCCAAGATCTTGGGAAAAAGCCAGGATGAATTACTTTTCAACTTATATCATCTTATATCTTTTTCTGTGGATGAAAACAGAAAGTCTTAAATTAACAGTACCAAAGAAGGCAAGCTCTCCACACAGCATGACTTCAAAGTTTGAAGACCTCTGTGCACTCCCAGGCATCTATATCCAAGACCTATGCTTTAGAAGAAGCACAAATGTCTCCTTGTCATTTGTTTTCCACAAACCAGTAATTACCCCATATTCAGAACGTCCTTCCTAGCAGTGTCATAGACAATAAACCTGTGATTTAAACAGAGGACAGAGATGCCCATCAATCTCATTCTTTGCTCCAGACAGTTGCCTGTACGTGGGTATAGATCTACAGATCTTCCCTTTCATGACTCTCAAAGGTACAGATGCATTAGGGAGCAGCAGGATTCTAGTTTTGGGTGTCATGGAAAGAGACTGCACAGGTTCACACACTTTTCTGAAATATCATTATCTTTATAATAGTCTAGCCATGAGATGAGTGAAATCTTACCTTTTTTTCAAACATAGCCCTTTTTTAGACCAAGATGGTCTCTGGTTTCATCTCTGTCATCTTCAAATTATTTGAAACAATTCTGTGTAGATAGTACCTTTAGTTTCTCATTTCAATTGACCTTAATTAACATCAGTTCAAAAAACATGGTAAGACCAGTGTCCTTCAGTTTAACAACACCAAGGGATTCTCTCAGAGCACAACTGTTCTTCAAATTTTGGCACTTTCATTTCTTCCTACTAAAATTTATATTTTATTAAAAAGCACATATGTTTATAAAACAAAGTAGTGCTATGCTATTGGCCACATTCTACACACTATTTATCCAGCCCCCACTCCTGGGAGTAAACTTATATTTTCAGGATGTTAATGGCTCTGAACATGGAAATAAAATATCGTATACAAAGAGAAGAGAGTTCCTTAGGTGTAAAGAATAAAATCCTGAGCAACAGCTACACTCCACACTATTCAGCTGTGGAGGGGGGGACTTAACCAAACGCAGCCCTGGCTTTCCAGCTCCATGTCCAGGAGAGGACTCCATAAACACCTCTGTGCCAACCAGGAGTGGCACCGGGAAGCTGGACACATTTAGGACCTCTTCATGGTGAGGGAAAATGGTCCTTCCCAGATCCATGTCAGACTGAGTGGGAGTAGGAGACCCACACACAGGCTTGGGGCAGTGGGCCTCCAAGGGAAAAACACAGGCCCGCCCACCTAGCACCTTGTGACACCAGTCAATTGGATACTATTATAGTGAGCAATATATAGTGTGGTATGGGAGAGAGAGACACACAGAATGGTTCATGTCCCATGGAGAAGGGCATATCTCCAGAGATGAAAGCGGTGGGGAGTGGGGTGAGGTGGGTGACTTAATTGCCACCTATGGCCATGGTAATGTCTGGGCCTGAGTTGCTACTGGGAACCAGTGTGGGTTCCTGGCTCTGATGCAGTGACGGTCTATTTTGATATTCCTGCTTCTTGATACCATGAATGGCAGAAAGGGATAGGACTGTACAAAGTTGGCCCTGCCCCTCATTTTCGAAAGCACTGGGGAGAGAGGGTCTTATACTTCACCTAGGTAGATCAGTAGAATTAACTCTGTAGACAGGAGCTCGGGTGAGCCAGCCCTGAGGGCATGAGTCAAACATAGCTGGTACTGTCTTCCTCATCTGCAGTGTGGTGGGGAGAGTGAGGGACAGATGCCTTCCCTTCCAAACCAACAGCCTCCATCAATAAAGAGAGCCTGCCTTCACTTTAACAGCTGCAACCCTTGGAAAAGGGGCCCATGCACTTCTTTGGTCAGCACAGTGGAGCTAACTCTGTTTACAGAGGAATAGGTGTGCCAGCCAGAGAATGAGAACATAAGAGATCTGGCCCCACCCCTCATCTGCCATATGGTGGAATGAGCAGGAAGAGATGCCTTCCCTGGTCCCTTTATGCCTGAGGTGGATGGAAGAGCAGGACCCGAAGTCATAGAGGGGGAGAGCTGCTCCTGTCCCTCACTGGCTGGAGCAAACAGGAGACCAAGCCATGCACCTTGCCGGGCAGCTCAATAGAGTCAACTCTGGTGGTGGAGGTGTGGGTGAGCCCGCCCTGAAATTGTGAACTTGGGAGAGTGGTCCCCACTACTTCTCTGTCATGTGGTGTCATGGTATGGAATATAGTGAACTAATGACAACCTATATTAAGGGCAGTTTGAGGGCTTGTATGGAAACCTTCTATGGTAGGATTTTCTTAAAATACATACACATATGAAAGAAATATGAGTGGAGTCACCAAATAATGGAAGAGACAATGCCCCAACAAGATACCTTTCACCACTGTGTGGAACTTCCATTTCCAGGAATGGGTTACATCTTATCAAACCCCAAAAAGTTCAGGCTATTGCCAAGACTATTGGTTGTTGTCCACAACCTGATGGCAAGGCAATATTGCTGAAGACAACACATACAACTCTTACTGAATATGAAATAGATGAGTGGGTGCCTTCAATCCTACTGATTAGAGTTCATGATACTAGAAAGTGTTTTTCATGACAACAGAGGAGAGATGCAATCATTAATTCTTTTATATTCTTTACCCTTGACAAGGTTCAACCTTTGCTTAAACACTCCTAGCTGGGAATTGATAAGGACTGCTGGCTGTGCCTGAACTCGTGATCCCCTTACTACACAGGCTTAGGAACCAGCCACACCATCAGCCCTCCATCAAATAAAAATATTTGTAACTGGGAAAAACCTTAATTACCACTGGGGACCTACTGGAAGCTGGAACCTGCCTAGTGTCCAGGACCTATGACCTAGAAGACTCACTTTATTCTGATGCTTGCTCTTCCATTATCCAGGTCAGTTATCACCAGCATGAACACTTTATGGACCCTGAACCATTTGGCGGGCATGCACAAATTGTTTAACTAAATGTGCCTCTTCAAGGCATTACAATAAGTCCCTCCAATGTGTACTCTTACACATGCTGCCCAACATGTAGCTATATTATGGAGAAGAAGAGAGTGCACTCTTTAAGGTGAACCCCAGGCTTCAAGGCTCAAGAAGTGCAGTCCATCTTTCTCCATTCCACTTCTGGTTGGAGCCAATATTGCACAGGCAACAGCCATAGATCAGTGATCAAACTTTAGAGAATTAAGACAGCAAGTGAACCAGGTATTCATTAGGATTTCTGTCACTGTGAACAGACACCATGACTATGGCAACTCTTTTTAAATGAATATTTCATTGGGGCCAGTTTACAGTTCAGAGGTTTAGTCACTGTCATCATGATGGGAAACATGGCAGCATGCAATCAGACATGATGCTGGAGACAACAGAAGGAGACAGTGTACCACACTGGGAATAGCTTGAGCATAAAAAACTCAATGCCTACTTCTACAGTGACACACGTCCTCCAACAAAAACACACCTTCTGTGAGTGCCAATACCTATGGTCAAGCATTCACACACAAGAGTCTATGGGGCCATGTCGATTCCGTCCACCACAAGCACTTAAGTATTTTAGAAAACTCTGTATCCAAATGAGAAAAAACAAGTAGACTCTAGTAGAATCAATTCTGGAGACCCAAGGAGGCTTAAGACTTCAAACAAGTAGTATTATGTTCAACTTTAGGAGAGACCCATGATTTCTATTTCTGCCATTCAGGGATAATTAAAGGAAACCTCAAATAAGGCAAGAACGGAGGCATAGATCAGATAATTGGTGTCAGTCTCTGTTACCTGGTCCCTGGATCTAAGCACTTTACTGTCAGTATTAGCAATCCCATCGATTCTTATCTTGATCCGGCTAATGGTGGAATCCTGTATCTTCAACTGTATCACCAACCACACTAAACACAGTAAACACAGTTAAGCTAACAGTTCTTTTTTTTTTTTTTTGGTTTTACGAGACAGGGTTTGTCTGTATTGCTTTGGAGGCTGTAGGTCCTGCCTAGCCTCGAACTCATAGAGATCCACCTGTCTCTGCCTCCCGAGTGCTGGGATTAAAGGCATGTGCCACCGCGGCCCGGCTAATCTAACAGTTCTTAAAACCAACTGTGTTCCTCCTAGGAAAGACTGTTAAATGATTTGACTCATACCCATAGAACCAGTGAGGAAAATGACAAGGTGACACAGTGAATCGGTTTCTCCATCCTGTATTCTTACTGAGGCCAGATTTTTTAGGCTTCTGTAGAGTTTGATCTCCTTGATGAGAAATCTTGTGGAAAGCTACCTAACTCTCTTCTATGAAAGCCGAGGTTAAGATGCCACATCAGTCAGAGGAAGGGAAATAGAAAGTGGCTCTTACTGGCAGACAGAAACCCTTCTCACACTTCCTGAGTACGGAAGAAAGGATCTGCCAGCAATCCTTCTGAGCTGCCAGGCTGTCAGCTTGAACTTAGTGGGTGGGCTTGGGGCTTTCCTTAAGTCCTAACAAATGCTAAATTATCAGCCCAGAAAACAAACATGCAAGTAGCTTTATATAGACTGAGCAGATTATATTTAGGAATATATATGCATATGCATATATATGCATGAACATATATAAGCACACACATATACACAGGCTCATATGTGCATATGTTTGCAATTAATAAAATGAGAAACCATGAATTTGAAAATGATAGGGAGATGTATATGTTCGTGTTTGCAAAGAGGAAAGGGAAGAGGGAATTTTTGAAATCATAATCTCAAAAATATGAAGAAAAACAAAAAAAATACAAACCGCCTAAGGAGTATGTATATACCCTGGGAATCACTTAAAACACGGAAACCAGAGACTGATCACAGCAGACACATTTGTGTAGAGGGGTATGTGTCACATGCTTCCTCCCAGGTTGCTGTGTGTGCTTGTGGCCTTGTCCTTTTCTGCTATAGATGATTCCCCATACAGTAGGGAATATTAAGCAGGAAGCCTTTATCCTAGCATAGAGAGCTTCACATGGATCTAGCAGAAAATGATCTGGAGAAAAGAAGCAAACTGTGACTTCGGTTGGATTTGTCTTTGGGTCCTTCTTATCCCAAATGTCACAGTGTCTGCTGTCTTACAGAGTCAACTGTGTTCTTGTTTCCAATGGATCCACTGTGGTCCAGAAAATGACTCAAGTCCATCCTTTGGCTCCAGACAGGCATGGGAAGCAGCCACCCTGGACTGTTCATAGGAGTCAAGGGAGACCACTTCCTACTTTTTATTGGGATAAGCAAGGTCCCAGTGGAGAGAAGATTTTCCTTAATTTGTCAGACTTCTGGTTGGGATGCAAAGAATATTTGACATTCTATTTCCAGAAATCAGCCAACTGTATCATCTTTACCCTCCCATTAAGCGAGAGTATTCAGCAAAGTATTTCTGTGCTCTCCGGGAACATAGGAGTGACAGGGAAAGCTGAACAAAATCCATGAGCTCCCTGTGAGTTGGCACCTGCTGCAGGGACCCACTCAGATGCTCACCTCCAGATGCAGACAAGTGGGTGATTATGTCTGCTGTAGCTGTTGTCTGGATCAGAGGACTTCTTCACAAGTAAAATATCCTTCCATCACTCTGGAAACAGAAGTTAGAATAAACTTTCTTCAAATATTGTCTTGAGTATTTGACTCAAAAGACAGAACATAGAGAAGACGTGTAAATAATCCTAAAGGTGAATAGCTCACACCATCATAATTTAAAGTATTCATTTCACTTTTGTTTAGAGCACAAATTTGAGCTTAGTGACAAACTTGAATGTAGTGACAAGAAATGAAAATCACTTACTTGGCTCTTACCCCTTATGTTTCTTTTAGTCATAACCAGAGACATAGAATCACGAGAGTTACAGAAAAAAAGACTCTAGAAGGGTTAGATTTGTGTAGCCAAAGCACATGGGTGGAGTCTCTAAAGTTGTTGTCTCTGCATATAGATAGAGCATGATCTCCATGAAAGTCTGCTAAGCTAACATTCAGGAAGAAAGGTTGGATGATGTCAGTACACAGATGAGCTATAACTTGGAAATTATGGCGATACAAAGAAGGATAATTATAAGGGTAAAGTGAGTCTAAAGGTAGTTACCAAATACTTGGAGTGTTAAGGAAAGACAGTCTGCTGTTCTTTATTTATGATAAAGAATTCTTCTCCCATGTCCCCTTTTTGAGAATGTTGAAGAACAAACGTGAGGTGTCCAGGATTCGCTGGATTACCCTCCCAACTCCGTCTTTTGTCTCAGTCCCTTTCTTAAGCATCTTTACCTACGGTTTTTAAATCAACACTCCCCCTCTCAGGTACGACCTGGCAAGTTGGCTGGGTCCTACTGAAGGCCCACAAATGCGGCTTACTACAGATTGGCCCTGAAATGTGTGACTACTACATAGGGCTATGACATTGAAGGACAACTTTTTTTTTGCTTCTGAGATTGTGTGAACTTGCTTAATATTCTTTCCTGCTTATTAATGAGATTCATGTTTAAAATGTAATTCGTTACTGTGATCATTAAGCAAAACAGTGTGTTTATCTGACCATGAGCAGACAGTCACAGATTCCCGATGAGATTTACAGTCCCATGCAGTATGTATTCAGTCCAGGGTCACCACGTTGTGAAAATGTCTACATCTATTCATCTTTAGTATTTATTGAGATCAGTCTCTAGCATGCTCCCTGTTAAGGCAGAAGTAGTGCCTCGCTGAAACACTGCCATCTTGTGTCCAGTTAACACATTTGTGATGTTTGCACTGGCTCCATTGCTGCCCTGCAGTGTACTTGTATCCAATTATGAAAAAGACTAGACTAATAGAAGCATCCATCCATGAACTGAACTAAAATTCCTGGTGTGGAAATCATGACAGAAAAGATTCAGGAAAACTGGCCCTTGTTACATATGCTGCTCTCCTAGGTTTGTTTGAAGTTGAAATGAAAAATGCTCACAACCAAGAGGTCAAGATGGGGGAACCCTCAGAGACAGCTGACTCCAACTCGAGGGAGCTCATGGACACTGGCCCAACAGTCAGGGAGCCTGCATGGTGCTGAACTAGGTCCTTTGCATGTGTGTTACTGTCCTGTAGCTTGGACTCTCAGTAAGACTTCTGACAGTGAGAGCAGGACTTCTCCCTGGTGCTTAGCTCGCTTTTGGTAACCTATTTCCCATGCTTGATTATCTGCCCTGCCTAGATGATAATTCAGGTAAATTGAGGAGCTGGGACTTGCCTCAACTTGATGTGTCATGCTTTGTTCAAGCCTATGGGAAGCCTGTCTCTTTCTGAAAGAAGATGGAGAAGTGGATAGGAAGGGGGAGTAAATGGGGCAAAGCAGGGGAGGGAAGGAGAGGAGGGATTGGTATGTAAAATAAATTAAAAAGTGTTATTTAAATAAAAAATAAACTGCAATGCACTACTTAAAGAAAAAGAAAAGAGCCGGTTGTTGGTGGCGCATGCCTTTAATCCCTGCACTTGGGAGGCAGAGGCAGGTGGACCTCTGGGAGTTCGAGGTTGGGCTGGATCAATCGACAGCCTCCCAAACAATACAGAAAGACCCTGTCTCGTAAAACCAAAATGAAAAAAAAGTTGCATGCTCAGGCCTGGAGAATTTGTGATATACTTTGGGAACCCAGCTTGGCATTGATACACATGTGGGAGGACATTTCTTCCTGCTAAGTCAAATTGTGTCTACATGTGTCCCTCACTGCACTGTAGAAATATTATGAGGAGTGGACTGAGAAAATGTGCCATCAGGGCAATTGCGCAGTAGAGTGGTTTTAACTTCTATTTTTTCAGTGTATTCTAGTGTTTATATTCTATTTTCAGTACCTCCCAATGTTCCAATGTAACATTGCAATATGGTGATTTCCCAAGTAAGAAACTTGCTAGGCCAGGACCTAACATGTCATGGATCTCCATGAATTATGCTATGTAAATTGAAATGTAAGACACTGAAGAATTCTATGATCTTTATTTTATGAATCAACTTCATTTCAATTTCAGATGTGTCTGATATATCAAGTGTATCTGTGTGAGTGTCGAAGATGAGTTATTTTCTTGAACATTTGTATATGCATTCTCAGAGGAGTTCTTCAAGATTGTCTCACCTCTTCCCAGGAATGCAATGTGATGTGGATGGAGCTCAACACTATAGAATTGGGGTGGGTTTCAATTTTTAGTGTCCTTTGTGACCTTCTTGACCAACAACTTACAGAAAAGTGTGTGTGTGTGTATACATATATATACATATATAAAGCATTGGTTTTTTAAATGACAATGAAAATTGCTGATACTAATATTGTCTTAATTAGAATATCATACAAATCCAAAAAATCAGAAAAAAAGGAATACTAGAATAATGAGTAAGTGGAAAAGCAACAACAAATTCCTTCAAAAGCAAATCAAGTATCAAGTGAGATCCTAAGTAATTACATGAAATATAAGCCTCAAAGAATTTCAATCAAAAGGGAAGAACCATAAAGTGATTCTATAACCCCACCATGAAACTCACATCATTCTTTAAAAAAATGACCTTTTACTGACAAATACAGACTGAAAGTAGGAAATATCTAAAGACCATGCTAATACTGAGCATAAGGAAAGAATAAATTTGCATTAATAATAGATAATTTTCTGTTTCAAGAAATTCATTTCACATATTTATTTCAATAATCGCCATTTGCTATGTAACTTCTACATTATTTTTTGGCCAGCAAATAAATCATGTAGTTTTAATCCCTACAGGTTCACTGCTGTATTTTGAACTCTCTGACTGTATGAACTGTCTAAGAGAACACTGCTTGTCCACCGATAAAACATCCACTGCATTGGCGAGTGTAATGGCAGTACAGGAGTCAATTTGGTCGAATCAGTTGCTCTAATCTAGGCCACTTTTTTTCTTGTCATATTAGCTACTAGGAAGTGACCATTGTACTTTACAACTCTGATTATAGATTTACCTTATTTTAATGTTCTCAGCTTCTGCTCCATGAATTTTATGACTCTCTTATTAAGTGCATACACAGAGAATATCATCTCCTCTGGACCAGGGACACTTTATTCATTGTAAAATGACTCCTCTATCTCACAGCTCCACTGGTTTTGACTTAACATCTAATCTTCTTTTCGCCCCAAGTGTCTTAAAGTTTAAGGGGGAAGAAAAACTTCTCTTTCAGAATGGCATGGCTATTGATCACAGCCAACACTACCTTTATTAGCCTACCCAACATCCACCCACTTAAAACTTAAAACAAATGTGTCTACGTCAAGAAGTTCTCGTGGTTTCTGTTTCTCTGTGCTGTGCTTCATTGCTGCTCCCCCTTAGGAGTCCATGTTTCATGTAAATTTTCTTTTATTCTTTCAAGGTGTGTGTGTGTGTGTGTGTGTGTGTGTGTGTGTGTGTGTGTGTGTGTGATAAGCACCTCCATTAGTCACCCTAGTTCCATCTGCAGAAATTCCAGGCTATTTTTTTTGATGGTGTGTCATTCCAGGATTATCAAACCTGAGTGATGATGGGATTTTTCTGTCTTTTCTCCATATTGCTATGATTACTGCTTATCTAAAGTTACCGAATCTTCACAATTCTACTTGAAATTGATGAATTGGTTTCATTTTTAAAGGCAAGGAATCACATTTAGACTACTAATTTCCACGTGTCTTTTTCTTTTCTTTCATTTCACCAAAGTCATTATCTTTATATGCTAGCGGAATGTTCCTTGATTGAATGTTCACTGCCAGCAAAGGCTTATAAAGTCCAGGCAAGGGCATTTGACCTCAGTGTGTCTGCAAAAGTAATGGCTGTGGTTGGGGCACAGTGAGAGGGCTCTACATATGAGTTGCAAGAGCATTGTAAACTTCTTCTGTAAGAAGGAATCTCCAGCATTCGTGCTGCTAAAGATTTGTTTGTTCTCAGTTAAGCAAGGGTGCGGGCAGAGAGGTGATGGAGCAATGGGGGAGAGGGAGAGAGAGACTGGGGAAAGAGGAAAATGGAAAGGACATCTCAGATTCAAGAACCATCTGGCCAGAAGATTAAACTGAACTTCAAATTGATTTCTGCTCTTCTAGATCTCTACAAAAATACTAATGAGAAAATGGTTGGAAGGCAGATTTTCCCCCTGGCTTCCTGTATTCAATAAAACACACTTTAAAGATTAAGTTTCCCTGAGTGTAGCCTAGTGACGGTGGCCCGTAGTCACTCAGCAGCTGGCGATATTGGGAGGATGTCGCCATGCTAGTAGATGGTGATGGTGAGTGGACACTTCTGGCGTTGAGGGCGGCGGCGGGCATGTGCGCGGTCAAGTTCGGCTTGTACTACATCCCCGCGGGCGGTGGGCGCGAAGGGCAGAGCCGGGCCAGGCCGGGAGCTCAGCGGCAGCAGCGGCAAGGCCGAGGCCCGGGCCGGGCGGCCCCACGTTCCCGCCCCCCGTCCGAGCGCCCACTGGGCGCCCGCGCACTTTTTGTTGTCGCCGGCTTGGGCAGCGCTGGCAAATATGGCCGTCCCTCACCCTGCCTCCTCCGCAGTATATCACCCATACATCGGGCGCGGGGCGCAGGGGCAGCCGCAAACTTTGAGCCCAGCCGATGCTGGGCCAGGCCGGGACCTGGAGGGGACAGCGGCGTCGAGGGGCGGCTCCTTCCGCAGCCGCGCCGCGCATTGCCAAAGCCTGCAACTTGCCAAAGTTTGGGGAGCTGCAGTCCCCGTGGCGGCCAGGCCCGGCCTCCCACGCGATAGAAGAAGAGGCAGACTCCCTCGATTAAGCACAGATCTGAACTCAAGAAAGCCAATAACAGAGAGGGAGGACTGATGATCAAAGGGATTAAGACTGGTCTGGTTTAACCCCCAGAAACAGTTGACCTGACAAAGGTTAACTCTTGAATCCCAGGCATCAGCCTGGGAATCCAGCATGGGACTGATCAAGACCCCCTGAATGTGAGTGTCAGTGAGGAGGCCTAGGTAATCTATTGAGCCTTGGGCAGCAGATCAGTACCCATCCCAAGTATACACACGGACTTTGGACTCCCATCCGAACAATGTGAGGTGCACTCTCACATTGAACTCTTGGGGAAGGGTCTAGGCCCTGCCCTATATGAAATGACAAACTATGGACACCCCCATGGAGGGCCTCACCCTCCCTGGGGAAATGAGGGGATGATGGGGGGATTAGGGGAAGGGCACGGGGGGAGGGGAGGGAAAGGGAGAGGGACCTGGAACTGACTTGTGAAGCAACCTTGTTTCTTATCTAAATTTAAACTGAAAAATAAATTAAAAAAAAAGATTCAGTTTCCTAGTTTTGCCTATTTCAGAGAGCAGGGCTGCTTGCAACTTATGCTTTTATATTCAAATGGTAATGGCCTCCAAATTTGCTAGTTTTATTATGTGAACTCTTTTTTGAAAGAAAATTACTCTTCCACTTTGCATGGCCTATTTTCCATTAGGTTAGGAGTCAACACAGTTCAGATTAGCTTAGAAACATGAGGTCTGCTCTAGACAAAAAGAACACATTGATTTGCTTCACAGTCTTTATCCTGCACTGGCCGCAAGAGGGCAATGTTGCACATAGTAGCCACTTCTGTGTCTGTAGGTGTTACATGCATCTGTCTGAGTTCTTAGAACATCTGTTAAGTGAAGAAGTAAAGACAGCAAGAGGTTAGAAACTTCCCAGGACCAGGACCACTTCTGCAGTGTTATTTTATATTAGAATTTTATCTAAACAAGGAAGGTGTATAGTCAACTTAGTGCCTTTGTCTTCAAGAACTTAGAACTTCATGTGCCAATATTTTCCAGAAAAGCAGCAGAAGTATTCTTCGCAGCGCTCAGCCATGCTTCCTGTCCTCATCTTGTTTCTGGGGATGCATTTTTTCCTTGGTGATAAAACATCCTTATTATTTGTAGATGCACCCAAAAAAAGTGTTTTTCTCACTTGAATTTTAGCAATAACATTCTTTTTCCATCAAGTTTGCATCACATTTATTGATTTATCATTGATTTTGCAGGACACATCCAAGCACAGTCAGTGTCCCAGGGTGATGCCCATGTCACCGTCTTCGAAGGAGACTCAGTGGAGCTCAGATGCAACTATTCCTATGGTGGAACTACTTACCTCTTCTGGTACATGCAGCGCCATGGTCACAGCCTCCAGTTGCTCCTCAAGTATTATTCCGGAGAACCCATGGTTCATGGCTTGAATGGCTTTGAGGCTGAGTTTAGGAAGAGTGACTCTTCCTTCCACCTGAAGAAAGCCTCTGTGAACCTGAGTGACTCGGCTGTGTACTTTTGTGCTCTGGGTGCACAGTGTCTGGGGCTGCAGGGGGAGCTGAACACAAACCTGTAAGATGCTGGGGAGGACTATAGCTGAGTGACTTTTGATCATCCATGCTCCTGTAAGAAACCTAAATAAAATTATTAGTTCTCCTAGATGGACTTCTCTGCAATCACTACTTTGGTCTGTCATTGGTCCTCTATCTATAGTATATAGGCATTTGCTCACAGCTTCCAGGAAAAGTAACATAGCAGGCTAAAATCATGCAATGATTCCTGAGAAATGCTTGCTTCCCTAATGGTTGTTTTGTAGACTTCCCTGATGTTTTCTAATGACTGGTTGTCTCCAGGAGACTTGAAGATACATCTCAGTTCCACATAAACAATGACTGCAGTGTATGCCTATGTAGTGTGCACTCTGGGGAGACGTGTGGGCTTCTTCCTGCTTCAGACTGCAGGTTGTGTTAGGAAGTGTAACTGCTGCACTCACCTCCTCAAGAGCCTCAGATGCACTCTCCACCTGTGATGTCAGTCAACTTGATCAGGGCAGAATCACCGTGAAGAGAATCTCAATAAGGACTCATTTGGATTAGGCTGGCCTGTGAGCCTCTGTGGCAGTTTTAGATAATCACTGTAAGGGGAAACAGCCTGACCATGGACACTTTTTCCAGAGCCGTCCTGCCCACTGAGTGAAATGGAGACAGTGAGTACAGCATGGCATGGAAGCATTCTGTGCTCTTTCTTCCTGATGGTGGATGTGATATGACAACTTAACTAAGGCTTCTGTTGCTGTTACTTCCATGCTATGATGGTCTGTAACCTGGCAGTGTTAGGTCAAATGAATCCTCTTCCTATTAAGTGATCATGATCAGAATGTGTTGCCATAGAAACCGGAAGGGTAAGTAGGATGCCATACATACTCCAGCTCTTGGCCACTTTGTTACATTTGGAGCACAGAGTAAAGAGACAGAAGGCAGGATAGGGACAAGAGTCTGACCTTAACAGATGAGACCACTTCAAACAGTGAAAGACAGGCACTCCTTCATGGGGGTCTGCAAGTAAGGAGAGGAACACTTGAAGTTTATAGAGGGAATTTGGATGAGGAATCTTATGCAGTTGCAAGGGCTGCATAAAAGTCTGCAGCCTCAAAATGATCTCCTGGAATCCAGTGTCAGAAAGGGAGAACTGATGGGAAAAGGAGTTGAGACTGGGCTGGTCTGACCCACAGAAACAGGTGACCTGAACAGGGGGGATCTCTTGGACCCCGGATTCATGGCTGTGTGGAAAGCATTGGATTGGCCCAGACCCCCTGAATGTGGGGGCCAGTGAGGAGGCCTAGGTAATCTACAGGGCCTTGGGTAGTATTTATCTCTGGCATACAAACAGATTTTGAGTGCCCATCACACAATGAGGGATGCTCTATTAGTCTGGGCTCTTGAAGGAGGACCTAGACCCTACCCTGGATGAAATGACAGTTACTGGATATCCACCATGGAGTTTCTCACCTCCCTGGGGATCAGAGTGGAGATTGGGTGGAGGACTGGGGGACCTGTTGCAGAGCAATGGGGAGGAGAAGAGGGGTAGGGATCTGGGATTTACATGTGAATCAAACTTAAATTAAAAAATGAAGAGAGAAAACAAGTCTGCAGCCTCTCATTCCTCATGTTTTCTGCTAATTTGAGACAGACTATCATGGGAAGCAGGCTGTGTCACCAAAGCATTTCCTTTCTGGAGCTCACTGAGAATGGCTGGAGCAAGAAGAGCTGTGACCTCACAGGAATTCTGCTTGTACAACTGAGGCAAAGAATCATGTGTGATCAATGAAGTATTATTTCTCCTTCTGTAAGTGTAACCAATGTTCCATAAATACACAAATCAGAAAGTGATTGTAGTCTTGTAAATGTTTCATAACTGGGATGACACTTAACACTTCATGTTAAGCTTCAAGACCATTTTCTAGATGACACTAAAGATGAACTCTTCCCAAGGCTTCATGACTGCTATACTCCTCATACTCGGTAAGGAAAGTGATTTAAACTGGAAAGTTTAACCTTATATCTAAGAGCGAGAGTTATCCGCAAGGTGACACAGAACTGAATCTCCCATTCTTACTCTCCTTGCTTTCTAGGAAGGACACATGGAGAGTCTGTGACTCAAGCAGGAGCCCAAGTGACCATCTCAGAAGGCAAGTTCCTGACAATAATTTGCACGTATTCAATCACAAGCATAGGGTACCAGCTCTTTTCTGTTATGTTCAATACCTGGAGAAAGACTACAGCTCCTCATGAAAGTCCTTACAGCTGGCAAGAAGGGAAGCAGCAGAGGTTTTGAAGCAACATATGATAGAGGATCCAACTCCTTTCACTTGCAAAAAGCCTCAGTTCAAGTGTCAGTCTCGCCTGAGTACTACTGTGCTGTGGGTGACCCAGTGACAGAAACTGCAGGGGGACTGAACACAAGCTAAGAGGCTGCAGGTTCTCTGGCCACTGAGTTCGTGCCTCTGAAACCAGTCTGGTTTCAATTCACACTGTGTTGTGTGTCCTTATTCTTCTCTGGTGGTGAAAATCCTATAAAATTCAAATATATCCTTTCCTTTCCAAGTTCCTTTGATCATGGTGTTTCATCTTAGCAATTGTATCCCTATCTAAGACAATACCTTATACTTCTAGGTTGTATTCTGATGCCTTAACTCAGAAGTGGTAGAGTAGTCGTTATTGGCAAACACAATAAAATGTGTACTGTACAAAAGATTCAAAAGAGCTGACTATTTTTATTTTTCTGCACTATAATAATTGATCAAGAACAAAAGACAATTATTGCACACCCTTCCACAGCATTAAGGGACAAGGAACTTCCCTTGCCATTTAACAAGTTTGTTTCTCTTTCTCTACCAGAATAAAATCATAAAGTTCCTTCTTTCTTTTTCTTTATTTTGTTTTCTTGTAATTTCTTAGTCATAGTTGAACCTTGTTTTGTAAGTATGATGGTTTGAATGGGAGAGGCTCACATATTTGAATGCTTGGTTACCAGTTGGTGGAGTTATTTGGGAAAAATCAGGAGGTGAGTGTTTACTGCAGGAAGCCACTGGAGGTACATTTTGAAGTTTTAAAAGACGCATGCCATTCCTAGTTAACTTTTTGATGTCTGCTTCATCCATGTTCATCAATGTAAGCTTTCAGTCTGTTCCAGAGAAACTGGTCCAGAAGGACTGGGCAAAGCACAGAAAAACATTCAACTATACTAACATGTTAGAGTTGGACAAGACAAACCAAACAAAGGAAAAAGCCCAAACAAGGCACAAGAAACAGAGAACCACTTGTTTGTACATACAGGAATCCCATAAAAAGTATAAACTGGAAACCATAATATATACCCTAAGGAACTGTTGGACATCCATGAGTGTCCAGTACATACTGTCTCAGTATCTCTGAGTTCATATATTCTTTAATCATGTTGATTTAGAGGGCCTTGCTTTCTTGGTGTCCTCCATCCCTTCTGGCTCTAATAGTCTTGCTGCATCCTACTGCCTAATCCCTGAGTAGAAAGATGTGATGGACACATCTCACTTTTGGCTGAGTGTTGCAAGGTATCTCATTCTGTGCATAATGTTTGCCTGTAGGTCTCTGCATTTGTTTCTATCTGCTGCAGGACAATGTTTCTTTGGTGATTACTTCTTCCAACAAGGCTACATCTCCTAAAAGTGCCATAGAGCAATACCACTCATACCACAAGGACATTTGTTCAAATATGTACATAGCAACATTATTTGTAATAGCAAGAACCTAGAAGCAACCTAGATGCTCCTCACCTGAAGAATGGATAAAGAAAATGTACATTTACATAATGGAGTACTACTCAGTGATAAAAATAAATGACCTCTTGAAATTTGCAGGCAAATGACTGGAACTAAAAAAAAACATGCTGAGTTAGGTAACCCAGACACAGAAAGACAAACATGATATGTACTCACTCATAGAAATAAAACAAAGGATGACCAGCCTTCAGTATACAACTTCAGATAAACCAGGGAACTAGGAAGTCCCTAAGAGAGACATTCATAGATCCCCCACCTCAGAAAGGGAAAAAAGAAAGATCTCCTGAGTAAACTGGGAGCATACAGGAAGTCGGAGGGTGATAGGAGAGTGGGGAGAGGAGGAGGGGAATGGAGGAGAAGAACATGAGGTACCAGTAGGATTTAGTTGGGTGAAGGACAGAGAGGGAGAGCAAGGCACAAGAATACCTTAATAGAGGGAGCCATTATGGGATTATCGAGAAACCTTGCACTAAGAAAATTCCCAGGAATGCATAAGGATGACCCCAGCTAAGAATCTAAGCAATAGTGGAGAGGTCTCTTAACTGTCCTTCCCTTGTAATCAGATTGATGACTACCTTAAGCGCCATCATAGAGACTTCATCCAATAACTGATGGAAGCAATTGCAGAGTTCCACAATTTAGCACTGGGATTAACTGCTAGAGCCCAGTTGTAGAGAGGGAAGAGCGATAATATGAGCAAAGGGTTAAGACCTTGTTGGGGAAATTCACAGAAACAGCTGACCAGAGCAAGAGGGTGCTCACTGACTCTGGACTAACAGCTGGGGCACCTGCATGAGACCAAACTAGGCTCTCTGAATGTGGGTGACAGCTGGGTGGCTTGTACAGTTTGTGGGGCAACTAGCAGTGGAACTAGTATTTATCCCTAGTGCATGTACAGGCTTTTTGGAACCTATCACTTATGGATACCTTGCTTTGACAAGATACAGAACGAAGAACCTTGGTCCTGGCTCAAGATATGTGGCAGATTTATTAATTCCCCATGGGAGGCTTCATGCTCTCCAATAATGGATGGGGGATGAGGTGGGGGAAGGTAGAGAGAGTGGGAGGAGAGCAGGGAGAGGGAACTGGAATTGGCATGTAAAATAGGATTGTTTAAAAATAAAAAAGACAGGTGCATATTTTTAGAACATCTTTTGTCACTGTCAGTATCCACAAGTTGGCAGTCTCTTCCCAGAGACATGGGTGACCTCTGAAGTGGTTTTGAGTGAGAGAGTTTGAGGGGAGGGTTTTGCTGGTAAAACAAGGGTGTTGAAAAGAGCTCTATTTTCCTACTTGGAGGCACAGTATCTTGAAGTTTCCTGAAGGTGAAACATTAGAAATGTGAAACTAATTTTTTCTGGGCTTAAACTCTGGATCCTCAGTGAAGAGAGAATGAAGAAATCCTGGATTGTTTCACTAGTGGTTATGTGGCTTCAGTTTAATTGTGAGTTTGGGCATCTCTTCTGGATATAAGGTGTCATATGTGAAATTGTTGTCTACTCTAGGATAGTGTTAGAAACACAGATGTTTTTCTTCTCTAGTTAAGGGTGGGAAGCCCATGGAAAAGTGATTTTAGAGTGTTAGACTCCATATGTATCTAGTCCTATTTGTCTGGCCTTTGTCTTTCTGCACATGGGTGAGCAGCCAGCAGAAGGTACAGCAGAACCCAGAATCCCTCAGTGTCCAAGAGGGAGCCATGGCCTCTCTCAACTGCACTTTTAGTGACAGTGCTTCTGATAACTTCAGGTGGTACAGACAGTATTCTGGGAAAGGCCTTGAGTTGCTTGTGTCCATCTTCTCCAGTGATGAAAAGAAAGAAGGCAGATTCACAGTTCATCTCAATACAGCCAGCCTGCACGTTTCCCTGCATATTGGAGACTCCCAGCCCAGTGACTCAACTGTCTACCTATGTGCAGTGAGCACACAGTGCTCTCCAGGCACCTGCAGCCTGCACCCAAACCCACTAGGCCCTAGCAAAGCCTGAAATGGATTTTATTACTGTTGCTGATTTTGCTACTGTTTTGATGTGCTGTTGTTGAAAGTAACAAGGCAATGTACTTGTGGGATATATCCCTATTACACAAGAAAAAATAACACTTAAGAATAACTTACCTCAGCCAGGCAGTGGTGGCACACAATTTTAATCCCAGCAGTAGGGAGGCAGAGGCAGGCAGATCTCTGTGAGTTCGAGACCAGCCTGGTCTACAAGAGCTAGTTTGAGAACAGCCTCCAAAACCACAGAGAAACCCTGTTTCAGAAAAAAACATACCTGCCCCCTCAAGTCCATGCTCAGAACATACATAAATAATATTCAGTCAACCTTCAGCTGCTCTTATTTAGGAGTGTTACCAAAGTCTAACTTTCTAAGGAACAGTTACTTTTATATGTTTTTATGTGAATGCTGTATTCTGAGCTCCATGCTTGAATTTCACCACCCAGTGTGATGAGTACCACCTCCGGATCAGACTTTCAGTGACTCACACCTGGTTTTCAGCTTCACTGACTTAGGGGTTTCTCTACTTCGAGGGACTCTTCCCCATAATATGTGCCATACCTCTAAGAATAATGCACCACCATATGAAGCATAACATCAACAAATCTGTGCTATGCATGACACCCTTCAGTGTCTGTGTTGCCTGTGCAAACTGATAATAAATCTTTTGGTATGGCTCTCAAGGCCTCTACTATTTGTATTGACCTCTGTGCTTCCTCAGATTAAGTCTTTGTCAACAAAGAGGTTAGGAAACACACTGTAGTATGACCAGCTCGGCCTGTATCCCTCTGTTCCCCTTGCTGACACAGTCTGAATGCTTTAGTCTGTCCTATTCCTTCTCCAGAAAGCATCTTAATAATTTGCCAAATGAAGAATCCCTGGTCAGGGTTGGAGAGACAATTCAGTGGTTAAGATCATGCACTGCATTGGAAAAAACAATTCAGTCCCTAGCATCCCTGTGTCAGCTCACAACATTCTGTATGTCCTGTCTTAGGGGATTCAGTGACCACTTCTGGTCTTTGCAGACATTGCATGCACATGATGCACAATTATGTTTTCAGGAAAAACACGAATAAGAAGTAAAATAAAAAGAAAGTGATCTTTTATAAAAGAATCCCTTGCCATTATAATTAATGACTGCTTCTTCTTCCTTCCTTTGGGATGTACTGCCACTTAATCACCAACTCTGAGAAATTACCTAATGGGTAAAAAGAACTTTCAGTTGTACCACTGGTACCAGGAGCTTCCACAAAAACAGAGCAACAATCAACAAATGCTGATCCAGCAACAATATATTTAATCAAGATTACTGAAATTTCCAGCAAATGAATAGGCACCAAACCAAATACCTCATAGATGCTCTAGAACAAAGAGACCTGGCTAATAACATTTAATACCTATAATCAAGTTTCCAAAAGAAAATGCAGAATTGAAATGATATGAACATGACAAAAATGATAAGTGAACATGTCAAGGATTATATAGCAAGGTCTACCTCTTCCATGGGTGTTAAATATTAAAGCTACTCAGCCAGTCATGCTGGTTGAGTACCAGAACTGTAAAGACAAAACAGGACTATCATATACCAGAGATTTGCCTGTGTCACATAAAGTGAGTTCCAAGTCAGCCTTGGCTACAGTATCAGATCTTACCTTAAGAAAATCCATGCAAACAAACAAACAAACTCAACCCTAACCCACCATCACCAAACAGAAAACCAACCCACGCACCCACACAACCACCCACGCAACTACCATAGAACCTACCAACAAATCAAGCAACCAACCAAAGAAACACAAGAAAGAAAGAGAAAAGAAGAATTATTAAGGTTTTTGAAAACCTGATAGGGCTAGAGAAATGTGGAAGACACTTTCAAAGGGATAGGTTTTGTATACTAACATGAAACTGGGATGTCTCCTTTTCTCCTCCGTATATCCAGAGGTGTTTAAGTATGGTTCCAGAGCACACAGGATGCTTGGGATGCTTCAATTCTCTGTACTCACTTCACATGACTCCACCTGCTCCCTACCTCCCAAAGCCTTCCTGGGATGTCCTTGTAAGGCTTGAAAGGGACTGTGGAACCAGCAAGTCTGAGTAGTGATGAGTCACACAATACATATTTAATTCCACAAGCAAAGTTTAAAAACTCCCCCCTTTTCAAGGAAAGGGGTTTACTTTGTTTCACAGTTTGAATGTACAAGATACTATGGTGGGAAGGGCATGGAGGGAAAGTATGAGGCCTGGCTACAGTTTATCTACAGTCAGCAAGCAGAGGGAGAGATATGGTATTCAGGTAGCTTTCTCTTTTTTATTCAACCAGTAACCCCAGAACAGAGGATGCTGTCACCCATTTTTAAGGTGACTCTCCCTTCTTAGTTAAAAGTCTCTGTATACACCCCCAAGCCAGTTCTAGTTGATGTTTCATTTCTATTTCATGAAATAATTCTATTGCAATTCTTTATATGCATCTTGGATATCTCTGTTAATGGCCACATTCTGAATAATTTAACAAACTTCCCCCAGAGCCTTTCTTTTGCTATGAAAGTCAGTCTGGCATACTGTTTTTATGATCTGAATACCATGGTACTATGTTTTTTATTGTTTTGGTTTGGTTTTCTTTTGTAATGAAACACACCACTCGCATATATTAGTGCAATTTAAAAAGCTCTGTATATACATAGGTGTACACATACTCATATATAATATATGTCACAAAATATTTTGTGGTATCCATGTTCCTCCCCCTTCTTCTCCCAGATCCCCTGCCTTCCCTTTCCACCTAAATTTCTGTCCTCTTAAAGAGAAATCATCAGGTGAAATTTGTACTTCCCATGCATTCATGGCTATGTGGCCTTCCACTGGCTCTTGATGTACCTACCAAATGGTAGACTCATAAATACACCTGATACTCAATCCCCTTTCCCAGAACTGTCAATTTTCAATAAATCCTCAGATAGGGTTAGGACTTTGAGGCCAACTCCCCTCTGCATGCTGGAAATTTTGTCTGGCTTGAGCTTGCCCAGGTCTTGGGAGTGCAGTCCCACTGATAGTATCATGTATATTCAGCTTCTCTGCTGTGTCTAGAAAACATTGTGTCTTATAGTAATGTGCAGCCTATAGAGCTTGTAGTTTCCAACCCTTTCCTTCAATGATCCCTGAACATTTGGAGGATCATGGGTGATGTAGACATTCCTTTGGGACTGAACATTCCACATTCTCTCATTCCTATGCCTTGACCAGAGGGTGTCTACTTATTAATTGCTGTGTACTGCAAATAGAAGACTCTCATATGATGGTTGAGAGATACATTAGTCTAAGGGTATAATGATAAGTCATTAGGAGTTATTTTAATTAATATGGCCATTTCTCGGGATAAAAGTAGCATTTTCAGTCCTAGGGACTATAACAATTAGACACTGTTTCTTGGTCCCAACAATGATGCCAGATAAGGAATGTAATTTGCGGAATAGAACTTAAATCCAATCAGAAGATGGTTGAATTGCTCACATGAAGTTTGTACCACTATTAGATCAGCAGGTAAAGTCTTACTCTGGCTTTCAGTATTCATAGCTAGGCAAGAATACTAATTGTTTTATTGCCTCACATGCTGTGCATCATACTTTCCAGGACTATAAAAATTAACCAATGGTGATGAAGTTTATAGATGAGTACCATATTTATTCAAGTATTATTATTCAAGTATAGTATTTGTATCATCAAGTTCTGGAGAGTAACCAAGAGCACTGGCAATAACCTGTAATATTCAGGAGAATATAGGACCCCACTGTACAATAACTCCATGAAAGGAAACCCATTCCTGGCACCAGGATTTATACTGAGGTGTCTCATAAGGGCCCTATCATCCTATTATTGAGTAAGTATATTTTAATGCATGTATGTATTCAAGAAGCTTCTAGATTAGTCGGTAAGTTTTCATATGACTTTCCATTCCTATTTTCCCTCCTCTGATCTGCCCTGACACAGAAAGTAATAAATTAATCCCAGCGAGTAATAAATAGGACCTTGTGAATCTCAACCCCTTCTGCACAGCTAGAGATGCAACCATGTGAGTGAAGAGAGAGGCCCCAGCATGGTAAAAATATTTTAAGCTCTCTCTCTCTCTCTCTCTCTCTCTCTCTCTCTATCTATCTATACTATATATATATATATATATATGAGACAAAGGACTAGGATGTAGAATATACAAGTAACTAAAAATCCCTTAACATCAAGTAACATACTTAATTAAATATGGAGCATGAAATTAAACAGAGAACACTCAAGATATGAATTAAAATGGCTGAGAATACTTAAAATGTTCAGTATCCTCAGCTATTATGTAAATGAAAAATTAAAACAGTTTTATATTTTATATCACTCCAGAGAGACTGGCTAGGATCCAAAAATCAAATGAAGAGAAATAGTGGCTTGGATTTGGAGAAAGGGAAACATTTCTTCATTTGCTGATTAGCATGCAAACTGGTGGATCAATATAGAAATCTATGTAATTGCTCCTCAAAATCTATAAATGTACTACCAGATGTTCCAGCTATATAGTTTTTGTAATATATCCAAAGAATCTATAGACTATGATAGATAACTGCTTATTCAAGTTCATTGCTGTTCTATTCATGCTATCTAGAGAATACAAGTATGCTAGGATACCATCAGCTGATTAGTGGTAATTAAACAGTAGTACATACTTTTTTGAAATTAGTCATTCTTTCATGGTGAAATTAAATTTCAGAGTAGTTTTAATCTGAATTTTTATGATATCTAGCAGTGTTAACACCATTTGAAATTCATGTTTTGAGAATTATTTGTATAGTTCAATGTTCCAGTTTTCATCAGCTTTTTTTTCAAGACAGGGTTTCTCTGTGGCTTTGGAGGCTGTCCTGGAAGTAGCTCTTGTAGAACAGGCTGGTCTAGAACTCACAGAGATCCTCCTGCCTCTGACTCCCAAGTGCTGGGATTAAAGGCATGGGCCACCAGCCTCCCCACCCCTTGGCCAGGTTGTTTGTTTTAATGATGATTAGATTTTCGAAGTCATTTTTATATTCTAGATACTTTCTCAGATACATACCTAGAAAATTTTTATAATTATATGTTTTGAAAAAATCATATAGAAATGTATTATAGAAATTTTATAAACACACACACACACAAATTATTTCAATAGAATTACCCTGTTATGGGTAATGGGGCAACAATGTCCGTATTAGATAACACAGGATAACAAACAAAAAGGTAAGTGCCAGGAATAGGTTACATTCCTTTGATTATATTAGTTACATACTCCTCACTGTATTATGGGATATTGTCAATACGGTTCATCACCTTTTGAAACTTGATGATGGGAACCTATTGAATAGATCAAAGAAAATGGAGAAATTAAGCCTATGATCACCTTGACTCCTCCTTCCTACTGAATAGCTTTAACAGGGCTAGAATGTACCATGCAACCTGCTGGAGGAGAAAATGGATTGCTGCTCTTTCCTATCTGTGGACCCTGTGAGCTACAATTACAGCCTAGCTCACATGCCCATTATTTCAATAGTGGCATAAATATCATGGGAGTAGCCAACTAACTTCTTCTTCGATTTAAGGTCTGTTTCACAAGCTGAACACCATATGTGGCACCAATTTGGGGACTAAAGTCTTGTGACTAGACAAGACATAGACCCCAGGGGAGAACCTGTGTCTATTACTGTGGTAAATGGACATACTATCAGATCAACTCCTAATGAATTCTGTTATGAACACACATTGGTGTATCAGTCACAATCTTCTTCAGAGAAGTATCTTGGTGCACCACGTGGTGATTGACACAGAGAACCAGAACTCACCATGCTGCAGAGGAAAATCTGTAGCTCAGTCAGTCCCAGATGGGACATCCATCACACACCCTCCTCCCCAGATCAGAGGCCATTGAGGAAGAGGGGGTGGAACGTCTTCGAGAAGCATAGGTAGGGAATGATTATAAGGAGACAGTGTCTTCTGGAAACAGCAGGGCGGCTGCACACATAAACTCACAGAGGTCTATAGCATATGTAAGCCTTGCCGAGGATCAGGCCAGACACAGTTCCAGCAAGCAGAGGGAAGTTGGGTATTCCACCCTTAGCTAAGGAGTGACTGGTAATTGGTAGCTGCTGGGAAGGAGATGCAGGTTTCTTTAATGGTGCAGCCCTGGGTACATATATCACCCTCCACTCAAAGCTTCACATAAAAGAGTATATGGGCACTACAACCGTAATGCAAAACTTGAGGTGATTTTTTGCAAATGGGTGTGGCACAAAACTCGGTAGGTAGTAAAGAGTGGATTCAACTGTCAGGATTGGAGGGATCAGGGGAATATAATCAAAACACATCACATAACATTCTCAAAAAACAATAAAATGAGAAAAAGTGAAAAAATTGTATCAGAGGGTGTGTGTGTGTGTGTGTGTGTATTTTTTAATGTACACTCATCATCCTAAATACCATAGGATACACATAATTCAGTAACCCTGGTGATTTGGGGCATCCACTGTGGACATGAGACCTGCCTCCTTTGGGTGAGGTTTCAAGTTTATTCATAATGTGTTGTTTAGATTTTGTGGTGCAGTTTGAAGGGAAAACAGCAGAGGGTACTGCCTCTTCAGATGTGGTTAATATCCCATCAGGTGGTTGCTTCCCATGACAGACTGTCACTGTGCAGATGGAGGTCCTTGTACATGAGTGAGGAGTTTCAGTAAGGTCCTGAGGAGACTTGTCCTGTGAGTTTGGTGACCTCAAGAAGCAAGTGTCATTGTCTTCTGTGAACATGCCTCCTGATGCCTGCCCAATTCTGCTGCTCCTCTTGATGCTCGGTGAGTTACATTTACCTAAGTGTTGATTATTTCATCTTCTTACACCTATTGGAGTCTTTTCATTCTTCTTCACATAGCAAAATAATTTCTCCTTATTTATCTATTTATTTATTTATTATTTTCAGGGAGGAGCAATGGAGACTCAGTGACCCAGACAGAAGGCTTACTGTCACAGAGGGTTCACCTGTGATGCTGAATTGCACCTATAAGACTACTGATTCAGCTCCTACACTTTTTTGGTATGTGCAATATCTCAACAAAGCCCCTCAGTTACTTCTTAAGAGCTTCACAGACAACAAGAGGACAGAGCAGCAAGGGTTCCACTCCACTCTCCATAAGAGCAGCAGCTCCTTCCAACTGCAGAAGTCCTCAGTGCAGCTGTCAGACTCTGCCCTGTACCACTGTGCTGTGAGTGACACTGTGAGGGAGATGCAGGGGAAGCTGCACACAAACCAGGAGGCTGAGGGGAGGGGCCCTGTGAGGGAGAGCTGTGTGCCTCTCTCAGTGGGTTTTATGTATCATTCTGAAAAACAGCAACAAAACTCAGGTCAAATTCCTACAAACCGCCAGGCGGTGGTGGCGCACGCCTTTAATCCCAGTACTTGGGAGGCAGAGGCAGGCGGATCTCTGTGAGTCCGAGGCCAGGCTGGACCGACAGCCTCCAAAAAATACAGAGAAACCCTGTCTCGTAAAATCCAAGAAAAATTCCTACAAACCTAGGAAACTGATTTTTCTGACAGGATGGAACACACAGGATTTGATCCCCAGAAACACGGCTCTCTCCTTTAGTGGAGGACTTTTCACAAATAAAACACCTACAGGAAAACCCAGACACAGGATTTAACTTTACTGAAATGTCTTACAAAACTTACTGATGTAAATTCTCCAGCAATCTTTTGGATTTACAACACAAATTTATGACTAAATGAGGAGCATAGACTCTAATCTTTAAAACTCTGCTTCAGACTCACTCCACAAGTAATTTAAATTCCTCCTCTCCTTGGACCATGTTACACTGTGTTCTGGGGTTACAGGAGGTTTGGAGCTACTATACAGAGAGAGAAAACATTTCACCAATTAATTGATTCCAAGTGACGAGTGCTGCAAATAAGTTTATGTTCATAAAAATAAGGTCAGTTTACTAAATACAGAATAAAAGGAACAGTCAATATAAACAGTGAGTAGAATTAGCAAATTACAAAAACAACAATAACAAAAAAATGAAGAACAAATAAATGGAAAAATTGAAACCAAAACAAAGATACTAATAAAACCAAAACAAATAAACCCCAACCGAAAAACAAAATAAACTAAGCTAAACAACAGTCTCTTGGTACAGATTTAGCAACAGACCTACAGCCTGTGCTGGCGTGGAATCATGGTAGGAAATCAGTCACCAGATGGAAAAAAAATTTGAAAGCTAGTATAGGCATGTATACCCTCCATGTTGTTGTACTACACAATCTGTTGAAAGCCAGGGTTCCCAGGAATTATTCTCTCAGGTCTTCTGCATATCAACCTCCTTTTTGATGGTTTCATTTCCATGGGAGTATTAAATCTGAAAGACCCCAGGCGGGGGACTTTCACGGGAGGGAGACCCGAACCCAAGGAACAGCGAGACCACAAACTTGGATGCAACAGCAAGAGGCTTTATTGATAATACACGGGTACCCGGGGCATCTCAGTCTCGGGAACTGAGAGCCCCGAGCTGGGGACTCAGGGGTTCTTTTATAGCAAAAAGCGCAGTACAGAAGCGAGAAGCCTAGTTACAGGACCCTGATTGGGCAATGTAAATGAGGCTGGGGCTCAGAACGAGGGCAATTAAGGTTTCTCTCAGAACTCAAGTCTCGGCCTTGGCCTTATCTGAGGAACAATAGGTCTCTGTGCTTGCCCAATCTTGCTGGGCTGGCCATCTGGTCACAGAAGACACCCAAAGCCCATGTCCTTGGGCAGAGCTCCCTTCTGATAAAAAAATGACTATTCGGCTGAGCTGTGGGGGAAAGGAATTTTCCATGAGCCTCAGCTTGCCTGTGTAGGCTAGGCCGGGGTCTTTCAAATCAACCG